>NW_022713155.1:541952-550089 GCF_011630105.1 Anneissia japonica
ATATTAATGATATTTTTACTTGACTCTGGACCAAATAAATAAAATAAAATGAAAAAGGCATGTCATGAACAAATTCGTTTCTACAATGTATTTTTTTTTTCTACTTACATAATATAGGTCATGTTTCTGTTTCTATATAATCTATAACGTGACTTAAGAATACTTTTGGCGATCTTGTCTAGCCTGTTTAAAAACTTTGTAACTTTTTGTCATTGTGTTCAGACAGAATAAATGTAATGAAATAAACAACAGCGTCAAGAATATTAATCCATTCGCTATTATAATAGATATGATTTAACTTTGTTAATATTCTTATTCTGATGCTGTTTGCATCAAGAGATTTAATAGGAATGATGTTAAATTATATTAAATAAATTACGAACAATCTTATTTGTTGAAATAATTTTACAATTTCTCTGTAATTATAATTATTTTCATCATTGTTATAATTATTTTATATATTGCTAATAATAGTATGTATATAAATTTGCTAGAACTTTAAAGGTAGATAAACTATAACCGATAAAATAATGTACACACTTAAGTTGCAACAAGTACGGTACTGTATTTGCTATTTTTGCAAAGGCATGACAAAACAACATATGATTCAACATTTTTTAAAGCAGTTAATTTATCTTGTCTATGGAAATCAAGCACTAATTAACCTAACAAATTGATTAGGATGCCAAACCACATAATGACAAATTAGCATAAAACGTTTCGGCTGTCCATAACTTTGTCATGATCTTTGAATTGTTTTTTATTCGGTGATTTCAGTTATGTTAATAAATTAATTAAATTAATATTTTTTTTAATATGAGTATTTTTTTTGTCTGTTCTTTTTCTTCTCTTCTTTCATTTTTGTTTTTCATGATTGTATTAAGGCTAATGTTTTTGAGATTTTGTCATATTTTCCTCTTTCAAGGTTGGACAGCATCACGCCCACCTGGTGTCAGTATCTATCTTCGCAAACCTGGAATTAATAGCGCAACACCTATAAACTCTCACTGGCTTAAGCCAAGTGATCAAAATATTAACGTACCCAGGGTTATTTTTTGCTAGGCTGAAGAAGGCCTCTAGGAGAATTTGGAAAAAAGCTTAAAGTAAGCCCTCACAACGTCAAAAACGCCGGAGTAAAACGGGGGTTTATCTGGTACAGAGGGCCTTAGAGTACCTGAAGAAGCCTTAGCTATACAGTGCCTCAAGCCTCTTCAATATACCACTACCTGGAGTATGTTTCCCTTATTTTTTGTGGGGGAGGGGCAATTTGTATTTTGTACAATGATTTTTATGCAGGCATTTTAATTTATTGTATTTTATGGTTTTTATCCAATTTTACTATGCTTGTATGTGTGTGTTTTTATCTCAATTACTGAACAAACAAAAATATAAAAACTAAATACTGTAGACTTGTAATATTTATAGTTTTATTCAACGTTATTATTATGGCTTGTATATCATCATGCATTAAGTAGCTGAAATAAAGGCAATGAAAACTAAAACAAGTGGACCTAACAGGTTATATAAATACAAAGACAATTCAAGAAATATTCGCTTAATAGGCCTACACCATTTTAATTTAAATATTTATTTTGTATAACGCACCCAAGTAGGTAGCTTATTTAGAATTGTGATCCTGGTTTATTATTTTAACACGGAATATAGATGAAACCACAAAAAGAATCTTCAGTAAAATAGTACTTTGTAAAAATATTTAACTAGTTCAAGTGTTTGCCAATGCAACGTTTAGGAAATATGTCATGTTTGCATACATCTTTACATTGGTTTGAGCCATGACATGAATATAATTATAGAAACGAGCTTCTATATGATTATGAGAAAAATGTGAAGACGCTATACCAACTTTGAAGAACTGTCAAAGTACATGACATCCGCAGAAAGTACAAACTGTACACAAGTTACTAGTTAAATATAATTGAACACGTCAAGGCGGAAGGATATGGAGTTTAACAGCCCACTCTTATTTATTACCCTGTCTAGTTGCAAGTTAGTTGAACTATATATACTGTCTCTTATACACATCTAGACAAGGTTGAAATTAAAATAAACATCAATGACATACTGTGTTTTTCAAAATAAGTATGTACAACTTTCGAAATTTATGTACAGAACAACATTACATAATGCAAATATTCGCCAGCGAATAAGTAATTGTCTTATTTAAAAATTACATTAGATATACAAGAAATGTAAATTTACGTCTAGGCCTAAATGAATGTATGATGTAAACACATCAATACATTGCCTTGGAGATCATTCGAGCGTGTTTCACTTTTAATGGTCCTTAGAGGGAATTGTATAGAGATCAACGAAGGCAGACTCTCAACTTCTACGATTGATCCCAGTGGAATATTTAGAGAAAGACGCTTAGGTTAAGTTTGAATATATTGCTTATAAAATTCATTTGAAAGATAAATGTAATTTAAACATTAGTTTGACACAAACATATGTCACAATAAATCGTGGCAACAATAGTTAAGTAATATCCATTATTGAACAATAATTTATTACACTGTGGTAGAATATTATTTTGAACCTCAATTTATTTACATTGCAAGACGTAAAGCACATGCCAGACAGTAGTATATTATTAACATTATTAATACTATTATTGTTTACAAAATCGTGGGAATCGTGACATCATATTAAATGCCTGTTGCTACCCGACCCGTTACCACCAATATCACGTTGCTGAATAAGGAATGGATGTTACGCAGGGCAACCAAGCTCCTTGCCGCCCTAGGTCCTCCTTTGTCTCTTGCCGCTTTGCCACATTCTGCAGGTCTATAATAAAGCCTATGTGAATTTTGAGTAATAAATGCAATTACATAGGAGGTTTTTTGTTCACATTGTAACAGCAATCATTTATTTTTAGCCTGATTATAATATTAATGAGAATGAAATTGATAAGGAAGCGGATGGTGAGTATGATTATGATAACAATCAACAAAAATAATAATAATTGATGTGTTTTGCAGTGTATTCTTTCTGCATTTTTAAAAATATTTTAAAGTAACAGTTTCTTTTCATTGGTTGTTGTTTTTTTTTTAAAGCACATGATTACATATTAATTATATTCATGTTTAAAATATTATACAATACTAAAATTTATATATAATTGTTTAGTACAATCTTATTTTCAATTGTTTTTTTTTTTTTTTTGTATATATATTCTTATTCACTTTAACATTTTTAGGGAAGTAAATCAGGGACCTATTTAAAATAGCCATATCATGCTGGATTAAGGTGGTTAAATCTCACAAGTTTCTTGTAATCGTTTTGCCTTTAACACTTTTTAACCAATGACTAAAGAGCATTATATTAGCTTTGGTTATGTATAACTATATTATCAATAGCGTCATACTAAAGATAGTAGTCTTTAATCAGTTGGTAAATCAAAGTGAATAGATATTTTTTTATTTTAAAATATATTCACTTATTACGGTTGAAATAAAGAAATAAATAAATATGGATTTTTAGGGAAGTAAATCAGGGACCTATTTAAAATAGCCATATCATGCTGGATTAAGGAGGTTAAATCTCACACGACAAGTTTCTTGTAATCGTTTTGCCGAAAACACTATTTAACCAATGACTAAAGGGCATTATATTAGCTTTGGTTAAGTATAACTCTATTATCAATAGCGTCATACTACAGATAGTAGTCTTTAATCAGTTAATAAATCAAAGTGATAGTAATAGAAATATTCCTCTTGGCGCCTTACATAAAGTCTTTAACTGTGGATACCAACCCGGTATTTCTGAGTCTAGGTTTCGGGGCAAGGAATTACAAGGTTGGGCTTAACTACATTCACTTAACAACAATATGGTACCGTAGCTGTTATTGTATGTTGCTGGCAATGGAGAGAGTGGAAAGATTCGTCGCAAGAGGTCGGTAGGACGGAAATGGACAAAACGTTCGGTGGCAACGGGCATAAAGGCCTGCTTACACTTCAACGATAACGATAACGATCAAAATGCTAAAAAGCGATTGTTCATATAGAAAACAAAAGAAATAAGAGAAGTTTTTACACTAGGACGATTCTATAACGATTTATCGTGTATGCAATAACAAAATATTTTAATAAATCAAATCAGATGACGTCATAATCATGGACAAACGATAAAATCGTTGCTACTACGACGATTTTAACGTTTTCCCATGATTATGACGTAATCTGATTTGATTTGTCAAAATATGTTGTTATCGCATAACTGATAAATCGTTATCGAAACGTTCTAGTGTAAAAACTTCTCTTATTTCTTTATTTTCTATATGAACAATTGCTTTTTAGCTTTTTTATCGTTATCGTTATCGTTGAAGTGTAAACAGGCCTTAAAGCTCTGTCCACACTATCAAATTTCATGTGACAAATACCTGTGATTTGCCTATAACGGGTATATACAGATGTGATAGAACATAACCATGACCATATATGGGTGTAATATGACATCTTCATATCCATATATGAGTGGGATATGACATCATCATGACCATATATGGGTGTAATATGACATCTTCATGTCCATATTGAGTGGGATATGACATCATCATGACCATATAATGACATCTTCATGTCCATATTGAGTAGGATATGACATCATCATGACCATATATGGGTGTATATGACATCTTCATGTCCATATATGAGTGGGATATGACATCATCATGACCAAGTGTCACATGCAATTTGATAGTGCGGATAGAGACTTATATGGAAAACTGGCTTAGTGGCAAAAGACTGCATCTCAAATAGTACCTAACACTTCGATGTAGAATGGAATGATTGTTTGTTGACGATATATTTTATATGACACAATAATGAAACGAACATTTTCATGAGGTCCATTATGCTAGGCACATTAAGAAGAGTGGTTAGAAGTCCCATGAGTCATGACACTTCGTATATAGAATCGGACGGGTTGTCGTATATCGCAAGTGGTTCAACATCATCATAGCTATGCTGGGAGGCAACTCGCTTGAACCGCTTGCTATAATCATTTAGATAAGACAATCGTATGGCTATTGCATTTTCATAAAGAGATATACATTTCTGAGCTTCATCTCCACTGCTTCCATCCCCTTCTCCTCGTGATCCCCCAGAAGACTTCCTAATATACTCACTTCTTCTCTGAGGATTCACACCTAGAAGTTTTCCATTGGCATTGAAATTTTCACTAATATGACGCCTTTGTTTTGAAACGTAACGGTCCCGGTCCGGCAGCCGTGGTGGTTGTAATGTTTGGCAAGACCCAACTTTATGACAATATTTCATACGCGGTGTGACAATTTCATTTTCATATTGTTTTGCTTTCTTTGAGGCTAATGGTTGCTCAGCAACTGTGTTGTAGTTACTTATCTCTAATAATCTTTTCTTCTTTTTGAAGACAAATACGAGGACAATACTACAAACTAGAATAACTATAATAATTCCAAGGACAGACGCTGATATTATCGCCACACCTTGTATCAATTTTTGAGGAAGTTTCTCACTTTGCAATGTAGGCATTGCGACCGTTGTGAGTGTAGTAATTAAATGTTCATCTGAGTATTTAGAGATATATTTTTCTGTAGATAATTTCACATTTAGCCGATGGGTTGTTTCAACAGGCTTACCGATACTATTAATGGTAGTCAATGGTTTTAGTGTTGTAGATGTCTTTTTAGGAAGGATTAATTGAATAGACGCACTGTTTACTGTTGACGAAATTAAAGTGTTTCCTGCAGTACACCTAATTTCTAGCTGGGGTTTATCTAATGTTCGTAAATATTCAGATTTTATAGTGAGTTGTCGGTTTCTGTCGCTCAACAACAGTTTACTTGGAGTGTTAATGACCATAAGTTCGTCTATTAGCCATTCATAGAAAGTCACTGCAGGCAAAGATTCTCCAAAACACTTTAACATTGTATCTTTATATTCGCTGAGAGATACAAAACTGGGTGTTATTTTAACGATTGTTTCAACTCTTAACGGTGTTACAGAACACTCGCCAACATTGACTACTGCGCCTCTACTGCGACTTCTTTCAAAACATTTAAAAGTTGCAAAATTATCTTGTTCATAGACGTTTCTTCTTAAAACCGCAGTCAGACGGTTCTCTTGACGTACTAAAGTAGTTCTTAACCGAACATTGCCCAACATCCACATGACATCCGTACTGAAGAGGCTCCCAGCCCTACAGGTCATCACAACCTGGGACCCAGGTACAGGGTGAATCGGCGTTGAATCACATACCGGAACACGATCGGACAAACTTTCAACTGTCAACGTAGCCGGCCTAGAATAAATATATTCTTGAGTTTGACTTATATGCAGCATACATCTGTAAATCCCCTGTTCTGATTTAGTAACGGCCTCGATTCGAAGATTATATTCCGCATGCATTCTATTGCCAAATATACTTAATCTTCGTGAAAGTTCTGGCGAAAGACCAGCCTCTGTTTTTCGATTTGTAGTCAAAGTTACATTCTTCCCTGTTATTTGGTTTGTCCATACCCAGTGATGAGTTTCTCCAACCAAAAGCATTTCGTCCAATGCACAATGTAGAACAACTGATTTTCCGACCATTGCAAGAGTATTCACTGGTTGTACATTGAAATGAACGGCTGACGTGAAATGAAGCGCCACACTGGTAGCAAACCCGAGAAAAAAACATATTATTATACGATCCATACTATGATTATCATAGCACCTTTACAATCATACCAGTCTTCATCATGTTTCATTTACTTAAGACAGTTTGAAGCATTCGTTACTATTCCACGTTCACGCACCCACGACAACTGTGAGTCACTATATGAAGCCTGATCACGTTAGTCTTCCAGACCGGTTCGCCCAATACTACTGAATGCAACAAGCTGCTCCTACATACTTAGGCCTATTCCAATTCCATAATTGATATTACTCATCAATTATTTTCAGTACACAATGCTAAAAAAACCACAAAACATCCTACACCAAATGATTATACAATATTATACGTATTTGCATTACAGTTGTTTTAACGGGATAACTACCCTACCTTAGTATTACATTTGTCACTAAGTATTTCCTTTGTATGTCAAATGCGTAATCGAGGCTAAATATTTGACAGGTTCCACTGGACAGTAGGGCCTACACGTGCGCGTAGAAAACTTCTTACGCCGTTATTCAACGCGTATTTCAATTGGATAATTAGGCCATGCTCTCGGCACGTAGCGCTCCACATGTACGCTAAGTTGTTGAAGATTTCCGTCTTCTCATAAATAATCTAAACACGCCACTAAAATGTATGGAAGTAGGAAAATGTGTACAAACTGTTAATGTAGGCCCTTAATTTAAGGTTTTTTATTTTGCCTTTAAAGACTTTCAAATTTTCTCGTATTTAAAATGAACAAGATGAACTATCAGAATTAACATGGGTATTATAACATTTATATATGCTTAGCATAATTTAATTATTATTGTGTACAACAGAATATTTTGTTAATATGATATCATGTTGATAGTGAATTTTCCATTTCTTCCAATGATATAGTTTTTCAAATTATTTGATATCGTTTTAGTCACTATCCGATTTCTTTAGCTTTTAAGTTTGTTGGCGTTTGAAGAAATAAATGAGGGCGGTATTGCCAAGAAAATAAAAAGTATAGAAGACAGAAACTTTATAATCATCATTATCATCTAGGTCTTGCGTCTCTGGTCAGCTAACTCGTCAACGGAAGGCTGAAAATGATGATTGACAATTCAGTAAGACTGTGTTTAAGAAATAATTACATAAACACAACTACTGTAAATTCTACCTCCATCAACAGATATATGCAAATGGTGACTGGAGTGTTCTAGACATAGAGCTATTAAACAACTAGAGTGCTGACAAGATGGCGGAGCAATGCTGAGTTGTGTATGTGTACTATCCAAGATGGCTGCCGTATGAAAGCGCCACCTTCAGGCTTAATTAACATAAATTTATTAACATAAATAAGCCCTCTGACTGAATATTATTTCATTAATGATAATTAGTATTGATAATGACAAATTATTAAACTGTCGTAGTCAAAAAGGTAGAGCATCTTATTCAAATATTTTAAAAAATTAAAATCGTGTACATTACACCTATACACCGCAACGCTCGA
>NW_022713155.1:550583-554227 GCF_011630105.1 Anneissia japonica
GAGAGGAGTTAATAGGCAAAATAAAGGTCGCCTGTCTCTTATACACGCAGCCATCTTGGATGGTACACACACAGCTCTGCGTATTTCGAACATGAATACATTGCTGTTAACACTCTAGTATTCTTATTATATCTCAATGGTTCTAGATAATCTAGTTGACATAATTATTTGTATATTATTGCGTATAGGCCTACATCTTAATTGACAGAAATTAGACATTATCTTAGAAATATTCCTAATTGAACCATTTAAATTAAATGTGCGGTCGTCCATTCCTTAGATAATTGTATACTACTTACCATTCCTTCCTTTTCATTTCAGTTAGGCTGAGTTTTTTCTTCTTCAATCTTTTTCTACTAAATTTTCTCTTTATTGTTTTTTAAATTCTGTCATTTCATTCTTCTTGTTTTTATTAAGGGTCTTGTGATGTTTGTACTGTTGACCATTTTTAAATTCATTTTTATATTTTATGATAACTGTCTTAAACAGCACCATTTTAAAAAAGAGACTATTACATCTTGTCTGAAATTGTATTCTGTATAAATATTTTTTAATAAGAAATAAAATAAACTATTGTAAACACAACTGCTCTAACTTTTACCTCCTATAACGAATGTATGCAAATGGTGAATAGGGTGGTGGTGATGGTGATGATATTTGACGATATTGACAGTGTCATGATGATGATGGTGATGATGATGGTAATGATAATGGATGCTTATCTTGCCGTTCGAATAATGGCCGCGAGAGGTTTTTTTGTCGAAATGCTGTTCCTAAACTATGGTGGGCTCTTAGGTAAGATTCAAGTACCTTCATTTTATCTTCAAACGAAGGAATACTCTTACGAAAGTTTCTAATTTTCTGTCATTGCCTCTTTTTTGTTTGGATAGACCAACATTATTAGAGTAGCTGTGAGTTGCGATCTTGCCAATCACTATCTGCAGTGTTATCAAATTGCAATAGTCTGTCGTTCAGCTTTTTGCAGTTTTCCGGTAAATAAATAGACAATACACAGTGCGATTCAACGACAACAATGAATTTATATTTATTTAGTTTTCTCGCCTCCACCCCTCCCCCCACGCCTCTCTCTCTCTCTCTCTCTCTCTCGCATTCATTACATTCATAATATGAACTTTAATATAAATACAATGATTTTATCTCGTTCAGCTTTCACATCAGAAAACTGTTATCTATAAAGGTCATCTATAAAAGTCACTTAACTCGGTAACCAGTCAGGTTTAGGTCGTATTTAAGTTGGCTCTAAGTTGCGTTGATAGTTTTTAGGTTCTGAATAAATTGTGCTTGTCGTCTTTAACAAATACATTATACAAAAAAAAATTAAATACCGTAAATAACCGAAGAGGAGCTGCGGCGAATTACGTAAATTCCATGCAGCACTTATTCAGAAGAGACGCTTTTAAAGAACTTTACATCATAAATGCGTGTGTTACAACTGTACCATGTGATCTAAATAGACCTATTCGTCTTGTCACCGCAATAACGAATAATGTCTCGTTTTTTGCGACACTGATTTAAGGGCGGCGCTTTAAACAAATAGGGCTTATTCGATCATTTACGGTACCGGTATGCAATATTAAAATGGATTAATATATGATTGACAATAATAATATAAAACTGTGCACTTTTCTTATCTAGAGTGCGTTCTAAACGTATAATAAACGCTACCGGTAACACACCAAAACCAGATTCTCGTCTAGGGTTTTCTAGGCCTATTTGTTTCTATTTACAGATTTATTTCATTCCATCCCCGCCCTTACAATCGTTACACAGTAGGACGAGAAACGTGTTTTAAAATGCTTAATAAGTAGGTTTATTTTCGGGGTTTTCCTTCCCTTAGCCAGAGCCTTGTTAGCCCACTATCACAAGATAATGGTTACCAGGGTACACCACGGGGAGGAAAGGTTGACTTGGGTGCTCTACGGTGTGGAGCGCTTGAGCACCCCATATACCCCAAAATAACTTGTAAAGGTGCGTCAGATCTTTACATCTAGATTGCAGTGGATATCGAGTGTCCCATGACGTAAAGCATAGTTTGTAGGTAAATATAATGCAATGCATTTACGATAATGCGCAGTAGCGTAACGGCTATGAGCTCTCAATGGCTAAAGCCAGTGGCCCCGGAGCCTCAAGAGGCCCCAGCAAATTCGAATATTTCTTTTAGAAACAAATAACTAAGGTCTTTAAATTACAGGCCAATGTTTGCCGAGTAATTGAGGCATTTTTATCCATCACTATCGCCAGTCTACGTTTTGTTGAAACTTGAAAAAGTTGCGCGATATACGGTAAACATGAGTAAAAGCATTGAAACACATGAGTGTGATACATGTGTTTTTTTCTGTAAATATTTATTGATTTTAATTGGTTCGTTTTGTTTGGTATTATTGTAATATGTTTATTAGTGATATCTTAGTTAAAATTAAGTATGCTTTTTTTTGGGTCAACTCACGGTACATACTTAGAATTCGAATATGCAATAAAGGCATCAAGATAGGTCATAGAACCCAAAAACGTCGGAGCGGCCTGAAGACTCAGGGGCATCTGGCCCCTTCGTTACACCACTGATCATGCGTAGACCCAAATACACTTATTACTGTATTAGCAAGATAATGCTTTGGCAAATAGCTTTATCGACTAGGGACATTAACTGATTTTAAATTACAATCGGTAACGGGTATATACAATTGAATATCAGTGCAATTAAAAGAAATTGCGCCTATATGCTACTAATAAAATTCTAAAACATGATATTTTGTGAAATTCTTAAAACAGTACATCAAACTGTCTACTCGTCTAATACTACAATAATTATCCCGATCGAAACAGTCTTCACAGATTCGTGTATAAATTAGACTGCATCTTTTTGAATCAAACCTTCTGCGGCACTCGTTCAGAATAGCCTAATACCACATAATGCCTAGTGTAATACAACGACACTATAAAATTCGTCATTAGTTTAGCCCAGCCTCACCAATATTTTGCCAAAAAAATTTGCCAAAAAAAAAAAGGAGTTTGTGCACATTCTTGCCTAAAATTGTGTGCCCTTCGAGCAGAATTTGTTCGAGACAAGGCTGTTTATCTATTAATTTTGTGGTTGATGATATTTAGAAGGCCTATAGCAGGCCCGTATCGTGACTTAATTTGTGGGAGGTTCGTTTCAGTGGAAAGTGGACTCTTATCTCCGATACTCTAGAGAACATTGTAAATATATCTACGAATATTAATTTTTCGTTCTTAAATGCGGACCTACTCCAGTGTTTGGGCGGTTCGTCGTAACCCCCTTAACCAGTGGCGTTCTCAAATTCTCAAATTCTTCTCGCGCATTTCTTGTTACGGTAGGCCAATTTCCTCTATAAATTGCACATTTTAGGGAGTTTTCATCAATTCTGACGAAATTAGAAATAAAAACACAAAAACGATTTGCGAGCTTCGCACTCATTTTTTAGGGGTTTTTTTTAGGTTTATCCTTTTAAGTTGTTTAAACACATACCGTAATAGTCCCAAACTCAAGAAAGACAAATGTAAGATAGATCGTTTTAACCTAAAAGAAGGGCCTCAATGTGTATTGATGGTGAAAGATATGTTTGTAATAAATAAAACCATGATGAAAATGCTTATATTTATTA
>NW_022713155.1:554364-554765 GCF_011630105.1 Anneissia japonica
CCAAGACCCCTGTTACGCGCCTGGTGTTAGTGCCAATGTGTGCGGATAGGGGATGTGCCCCCTCTGAAGCTGGAAACCTTGTTTTTGCAAAATAAATTGATGCAATTTGCTATTATAGGCTTAATCAATAAATTCCTCACTAACCGATATACCGGTAACCTTAAACATTCTTGGAATTAACATAAGATTACTGTTGTCGTACACACCCTTCAGTGTGAAACGTGGCTTGCTATGCAAGCACATCTAACATCTAAGGAAAGAAGAGCTTAGGTTGGTACCAGATAAAATAATTTTTTATCAACATTAATACATTATGCTAATTTTCATCTTTGTAAGCGCATAAGACAGTGCAAATTATTTCTGTGACAGTCTTTTGAAGTGTGTAAAGCTCCATTTTATCC
>NW_022713155.1:554884-568810 GCF_011630105.1 Anneissia japonica
CCCCCCCCCCCCCACGCCATGGGCCTGTATAGGATATTCTGGTATTCCAGAACGTACAAACGTTTCCAGGATTTTCGTCCATTGAACTTCTGGCGGGGCCCTTAGCCTCGAGCCAGTTTTTCGCTCCATTTGCAATGTGCTTACCAGGTCTACCCAACATGTAAATCGTTCAGCTGCCAATGGTGCATAGGGGCTGGCAAAAACGGGAAGGGGTGGCAACTTGGCAGATGACAATGATCATAACAGCTAGTGGTAAGGAATTCAAGAGCAAATGGGCTTAATGCCAAGACATAGTGGGTGGCAACAGACCGGGGGACAACGGCCCTACGGCGATGAGAGTCTGGACCGGACTAAAGGCATTACTTTCGCGACCTGTGCCGATGACTTTCTTTTAAATTTATAAGCGATTGTGTAAAGGTAAGGGTTGAGAGAGGAGTTAATAGGCAAAATAAAGGTCGCTGACCAGGCGTATATGTCGTCTGGGAGCATCCAGACACCAGCCTCGGATCCAATTCCCATCAATATAATTGGAAACCAGCAACAGAAATCGGTTAGGACGATCATTGCCATCTTGGTTGCCATCTTTATCTCCTCTGAGCGCACCTGACTTCTATTAGCTCTCGACGCTGTTCGCTTTACTGATATGTACATAGAAATATAACTCGAGGCGATGACGACGAATCCGAAAAGGTTGAAGGCGAGAAAGATCGCTATGGCGTATTCCCAGCCTGGCAGTCGGTCTCCTGCTAGCGGTAGCGCCAGACACACACTTTGTCGTCCATAGTAGTTATCTCCGAAATACGGTATGTTAATGAAGCTTAGACGGCTGAACATCGGGAGGAAACTGATAAAAATAATGGCCAGCCAGGTAATACCGATAGTTATAATGCACCTTTTACGATTGAACCGGATGTTACTGAACGGATAAGCTATGGTAACTGCACGGTCAACACTCATAAGCATCAAGATGAATACCGAGCATTCGCTGGATAATGTGGCGATAGCCCCAGCAAAACTGCAAAGGAAACTTGATTTCCAAGCTCCTGAAAACATTGAGTACACCCCTCTGTAGTATTGGTCAGCTCCTGCTATGATTATCATGTAAACCGACATCAACAAATCAGAAACTGCAAGATTAGTTATGAATATGGTTTGGACATTAAATTCATTTTCCACCAGACGCAGTATGACAACACATAAGTTGCCGATGAAGGCAGATATTCCAAGAATGAACATCAGGATTCGCAAAGCTTCTCTTTTTAAAAGATCTTTACAAGAGGAAAACTGATCAACATTTGGCTTGCAATTGGGAACATGTTCCTTAATACAGCAGATACTAAACTCATCCGATAATCTGTGTAAAGTACGTAGAAAACACAAGAAAAAAAAAAACATTCATTATTCATTGCGTAAATCATAAGTTCTCAAAAGTAAATATCAGTATTATATTCATTATTATCCTCATCAATGAAAATTGCTTTAATTAGGATTATTATTGTTATAATTAATAAACTATGAGTATGGTAACTCCGAAGAATAACTTGTAAAAGTGTTTTGAGATCTGACAGACGTGAGGCCATAATTGATTCTACGTTTCGTTGTTTATTTTAACATTGTCAAGAATGAATACCGGTATAGTTCATAATGGTGATAATTATTATTTTTATAATTAGGACTACAGCTACCATTATTATTATCATCGTCATTATCATCCCCATCGTCCTTCAGTTTATTATTATTACTTTTGTTTTTGTGTTGTTAGTAACTATGATTATGTCAGTATTAGTTGTGAAAAATTGTAAAAGTAGTGCCAAAATTGTATAAAATTTTAAAAACTTACAAAGTTTCAAGAGAAGTAAGTCCTTTAAATGAATCAGGTTTGTAGTAACTTAACACGTTATTTTGCAGATCTCTGTAACGAATTATAAAAATTACATATTCTTAAAAGAATGGAAAGGTAATTGATTTTGTTAATCGACTATCTTAAGTTTAATGTGAATGATACTAGCACAAAGTGGGGGATAATATTGTGCAGAAAGTAGGTGATAATAGGTGATAATCGACTGTCCAATAATATCAATATGTCTGACTAGATACCTGTAATTTCGGACATGAGGATATCGACAAAAACAAACATTTGGAACAAATACAATGGAGACAAATTATTTGTCACAAATATCATGATCCGCGATCTAAGTGACATTGTTTCTTTGTGACTGAATAGATAGAAGTATTTAACATTTTCGCCTCAATATAATTATAGTTATAGGTTTCTTAATCAGGCGAAACACTCAAACACGCTATTAACTTTTTAGATTTATAATTTGTGTATTGTCACTTACAACTTTCGAATACTTGTCAGACCACTGAAAGCACTTTTCGTTATCTTACTTATTGTGTTATCAGACAGATCCCTTAAAAAGAAACAAACAACTATGATCATTAGGCAAACGTGAAGTGTCACACGTTTAACATAATGAGTAGGAATGTGGTTGGTGATGAAGATGCTTGTCTCCAACTCTGATTCCATGGTCCTGTGTTTCACTACATCATAATTTGTTCTCATGAATAAAGCCATGTCCAGACTATCAAATTTTATTTAACAAAAACATGTGGCATGCCTAAATATGGTCATGATGACATCACTTCATGACCATATATAGGCACATCATGACTATATATAGGCACTTCATGACCATATATAGGCACATCATGACTATATATAGGCACTTCATGACCATATATAGGAACATCATGACTATATATGGGCATACAACAGTGTTTTTTTTGTCAAAAGTGTGGACTGAGCTTAGGGAAACAATTCAACTACTTAAGCCACATAACTTGTGGATTATCACTTACAAAAATTGAAGACTTTTCAAACCATTGAAGGCACCTTGCTGCAGATAAGCTATTTTGTTCCAACACAAGTGCCTTCAAAACATAATGAGAACAAACAAATATCAATTAGCAAAGGTATTCTAGTGTCAAAGTTGATAATGAACATAAGAGTGGAGGCTTATCAAGATAGAAGGAGCTGGCTTAATAACATTAAGGCCTTTGTTGACGATAAACTTATTACGTTGTCGACGATTGCTGTTGTCGATGTCATGTATACTTTAAGCTTATGCATACTTTTTTAAAATGAACTGAATAGTAAAAATATGTAATGCTTCGCGGCTGCTTTAGGTGTCAGAAAGCTCTGATAGGGAACTGAATGTTTAAACTTATGTATGTGTAGTACAAAGAGATTGTTGTTTTCGTCGCCATCAATGAATGGCAGCTTATGTACTTTTTGAAATTACCTAAATAGTAGGTACAACATAAAGAAAGATACGTTAAGCATAAAAATCCCTGTTAGTGTCGAAGAGGTAATCTCAATTATAAATAAATTGGATCCTAATAAAGTATCTGGATATGATAATGTTTCATCTCGGACAATTACCCAAGTCGCCCCTTACATCATAAATCAATTAAAATTTTCTATAAAATGCTCATTTATTTCTGGTCACTTTCCGGATTTTTTTAAAATAGCAAAAGTTATACCTTTATATAAAAAATGTGATAAATTGCCTCTTATATTTTTCAGCTTCTTTTTAATAACGAACTTCCACCATACATTTCTAGTCTCTTTAAAACCAAATCCTTATCTCAAAAGTATATAATTTACGTAATTAATACAAACATTCCTTGGTTACTTCACGTCCCTCATATTTAACTTAGGTTATCTGAGCATTTTCTTTCTGTATCCAGACTACGTCTATGGAATGGTATTGATGACAACTTCAAAAATGTATCTCTCCTGTTTTCCGTAAAAACATCAAAAAGCACTACTCATCTAAATATAGGCCTAATATAAATTAAGGTATATGTGATCTTACTTATATTATTTTTTTGTATTTTTATTGTATTTTATGAATTTTATTTATATATTTATATACTGTCCTTGTTTCCTTTATCAACTATTTTATATCATTATGTATAAATAGTACTTCGCTTTATCATTATATCTATATTTTGTGTATATGTGTGTACATACACATATAGGGTCTTATCCTGACAAGTGATTTTGCACTTCTAGATTATGATCCTCCTTACAATATAAGATTGTATTCACATTGCATGTATTAAAATTCAGATTGTTGGAAAATAAAAAATGAAAAAAAAAAGTGTCAAGAGGCTCTAATACTAAGGTCACATTATCAAAATTTGTGGATTTTTGTCACTTACAACGTTTGAAGACTTGTCAAATTATTGAAGGTACCTTGCTGAAGATAAGTTATTTTGTTCCAACACAAGTGCCTTCAAAACATAATGAGGACAAAAAATATGATTATTAAGCTATGTAAGTCACCCAAATAATCAGCTATTCCAGACAGAAAAGCTATTGTTTCTCTTCAGATTATCTGCTCTCCGCTTTAGTTATTTTCCGTGCTTGGATCATCTTCCCAATTAGTCCAACTAAAGACTATAAAACACAGATGTACCTAGTAAAAATGACGTCATTCTATATACATTTAATAATAATAATAATAATAACAATAATAATAATAATAATAATAATAATAATAATAATAATAATAATAATAATAATAGTAATATATTGTTTGAAGGTTTGCATGGTGAAGTAAAAATATATTTTAATGCTTGCTCTGCCAATGTCTTGTCAATCCTAATTAGAGATGGTTCTACTCGATGGACGATCTCTTCCTCTGGTATAGTCGAAGGTGCCGTAGCAATATTCAAGCCTAGGAAGAGTACTGATATCTCACACCAACAGATATTTAAACAAGTGCTCGTTTCACCATCCATCCACCAAGAAAGGAGTTTGCAACACACTTATAAGAAGAGCACACAGCATCAGTGACAGCGACTCTATCCAGTGGCGGATCCAGTAGGGGTCCCGTTCCCCCCCCCCCGTCAGTCACGTCGAAAAATATAAAAAATTAAGAAGAGTTAAAGGGCAGAAAGAAAGAGGAGATAAAATGAAGTGTACCCACGAGTTCAGTGGCGTCTCCAGCAGTGGGCGAAAGGAGAGCTTGGTTATTTTACCACTCTCTAATTTTGAATTTTCTATTGCTTGACGACGAATACAACGCTAAATCCCCGACGCTGATTTTTAAACGATTTCATAAATCAGGATGTAAAAAAGGCCAAAAGACGAAGATTTTTTAGCCGGAATATAGTACCCAGCTATAGAGAACAGCTATCCATGCACAGTGGCGTGCGGCGGTTCGCAGGGCCACCGACCCTTAGGGGCCCCTTTAATGCCCCTACCCATGAGGGTCCAGTAGGTTCCTCGCTCCAAAAGGCTTTAACACACAACAGCATATGTCATCGACTGTATGACATACATCATATTAATCCAGTGTGGGTGGGGTGCCCAGCCGGCCAGGGCCACCCTACATTTGACATAATTAAACAAAATTGATATAAAATATTCAAATTTTAAGTTTGAATGAGTGCTATTTCCTGACATCTAGAGGGGCCATAATCATAATTTGCTTTGCGACTCCCCAGTATAGAATAGACTATCGGTCCTTGATTAGACCTTTTGCGACGCCCATGAGAGGAGGGGTGTCTAAGGGAGGAGGATCAAAGCTCCCGTCAGGAGGAGGTCAATAATTTTGTCTAGAAACACTGCTTTGATAAAGCATTTTGACCGTCTGAGAGTGCCATTTTCTAGCGTCTAGAGAGGCCTATTCTTAAAATTTGCTCCAAGGACGACCGACCCTTAGGGGCCCTTCGGTTTCCCTACCCATAGAGGCCAGTAGGGACCTCGCTCTATAGCACACTGGTCCAATTTTGTTGATACATAACAGCATATGTGTCACTGACATCATATTAATCCATAGGGGTGGGTTGCCCAGCCGGCCAGGACAATCCTGCATTTGTAAACATTTTTTTTTTTAATGGAGATAAAATATTCAATTTTTAAGTCTGAACGAGTGCCATTTCTTGGCATCTAGAGATGCCGTAATTATAATTTGCTTTGCGACTCCCAGTAGGCCTATTAGAATAGACTATAGGTCCTTATTTAGACCTTTGCAACGCCCGTGTCTAAGAGAGGGGGAGCATAGTTCGGGTCCGGAGGAAGTCAATAAAATCGTCGAGGAACACTGCTCTTAAAAAGTATTTTTACCATCTGAGAGTGCCAATTCCGAGCGCCTAGAGGGGTCTATTCTTAAAATTTGCAAACCTCAGCCCCAAGCATAGTAGGCTCAGCCCCAAGCATAGTAGGGCTGAGGTGGGTATGGAATACCCATTTCCCCCACCCACCACCCCCGGTCAGAAAATTTCTGAATCCGCCCCTGCTTTTCAGAAAGCAGTGCAGCATGTGAAGGAAGCCCTGAAACTGAACGGTTATCACATGAAAGATTTTTAAATATCCAAACGCAGCAATAGCCAAGATAATACGGAATCCAGAAAGTCTGTATGTTTACCATATTTGGGACAGCTTTCACACCGTATTCAACGCATTCTACAAGAAGCCGATATTAAAGTGTTTCATAGTGCAACCAACAAACTATCCCGGACTATTCAAACACACAAGGATAAACCACCATCGGATTCCACGTGAGTGTGGAAAGGTTTACATTGTGAAACAGGACGTGATCTCCGTACATGCTCAAGGAACACCAAGGTCATGCTAGAGAGGTGAACAACAAAAGTTATCTATAGTCATGCACTCCCATAACAACAACATCGTGTATATTGGGACGTTGGGATAAATCTGAACTGATGGCCACTGTAACATCTTTTCAGACGGACCGAAGAGGCTATAGAGATTTACAAACACGATAAAGTACAAGATACCGGATTTGTCATCAGCGATATTTGGTGGTCCATGTTTAATCGGACCAAAACCAACACTTTTCCCGCCACACTGGAAACCATTGTTTTTGGCTTTCCTTTCACCTAGCTATAACAATGCCACTGTCTCGGTTTTCTAGGCATGCCCCACCCTTTTGCACAGACTATGAATTTTGGGTTTTGTATTAGCCTTTTCACACGTATTCTCAGCTATTGTTGTTTTCAACAGCAAGTCTCACTACCCAAAACATACGGTATACAGTAAGTGTTTTGGACTTTCTGCAGATACTATTCTCCTGAAGACGATTGAAGCAACTCAATCAAACCGTCGAGATATACTTAACCAACAACAACAGTTCTTTTCATAACTATCTACGTGGCGTACCGCAAGCATTAATATAATAATAATAATAATAATAATAATAACAATAATAATAATAATAATAATAATAATAATAATAATAATAATAATAATAATAATAATAATAATATTTATAAAGTGCACATATCCACTGCAGTAGTGCTCAAGGAACAACTCAATATTTAGAAGCTGGTAATTAAACATATATTTTGTATTTTAAGTTGTGGATTGTCACTTACAAAGATTGAAGACTTGTCAAACCATTGAAGGCGCCTTGCTTTATATTAGTTATAGCGTTACGGGACAAAACCCTGAGAACAAAGTACTATGACTATTAGTACCAAAATAATTTATAACACAATAGTAGGTTTAGCTTAGTAGTAAAGACAATTGGCCAGGGATTGCGCCAAAAAGAAATACTATGATAATAAAAATATACTAGTGTCAACATTTATTTTAAGCACTAGAGTGGGGGTGGTAGCTTCATAGTGGAGATGCCTTCCAATTTTAGAAATTTTGTTTAAATTGAATTTGGATCTGTTATTTATTTTGTTAGACAAAGATTTTACTATGTTGTCGACGATTGCAGTTGTTGGCTGTTTCTTATTTATCAACAATATCTTTGTTGTTTTCATCGATGATTGTCAGCCATTGCATACATTTGAAAACATCTGAAGAGTAATTAATGTGTGAAATGTTGCACGACTTGTTTTAAGTTTCAAAAAGTTTTAATACGGAACTTATATTATTGATAATTTTTGTATTGTCACTTACAACGTTTGAACACTTGTCAAATTACTGAAAGAACCTTTCCGTAGGTAAGTTATTTTGTTCGAAGACAAATCCCTTTAAAACGTAAAGATAACAAGTATTATTATATTAAACGATGTGGATGGTGCACAACTTACTTTGAGTCTCAAATACATACCGTAACTGAAAATTGTGGATTGTTACTTACAATGTTTTAAGGCTTGTCAAACTATTAAAGGCACCTTGTTCTATATCAGTTATTATGTTATCATACAAATCCCTTGAAAAAAAGAGACAAACTCCTTCAAAGAAATGAAACCAAATTACCATGAGGCCAAAAATGCTATGTTGCCCTTCTCGACTATGACAATTTGAATTTGAACTAAGACCCAAAAATTGTAAGGCTGGTATCTTCACAATACTCAGGTGTTCTAAATCAGTGTTGGCACTAGTAAACAGGCCAAATCGTCGGTCGGTTTTTAAAAAAAATACGGTACTGGAATCATAATTTCAAAATAGGTGTAAGGTATGCTAAATATATTTTGTAATTATATTGAAATGATATCTTCAAAAAAATCGATAACAAACATTTTAATTGGACTCTTGAACGTAGACAATTATTTGCTTAACATCATTCCAATTCACACGTCCGGTCGAAGCATATAGACCTAAATTTCAATAATGTTTTTGGGGGGGTTTTAACGATGACGTGCAGCCCATGCATAATTTGTGAAATGCCCTGAATTGTAAATAATGTGGAATGCATTGCATCTTGCTTTGAGTGTTAAAATTACATATCTAATATTATTTAGAATTTGTTGATTGTAACTTACAACGTTTGAAGTCTTGCCAAATTTTTGAAAGCATTTTGCCGCAGATAAGCTATGATATTCGATGACAAATCCCTTCAAAATATGATAGAACAAAAAACCATGATTATTAAGCAAAATAATAATGATTGTTGTGTCGACGTTGCTTCAAAAATGTCTCGCCATACCTAATTTTATAACATGCATAGTATTAAGCAATTTCAACTTGGTTTGAGTGTCAAATATATAACTGAAAAAAATAACTTGTAGATTGTCACTTACAGTGTTTCAAGACTGGTCAATTCATTGAAGAGTCCTTGCTGTAATCCAGTTATTTCATTATTATGTAAATCCCTTGAAAATAAGAAAATCATTCTTTAACCGCTAAGAAAATGGTGTAGTGCCAAAATTAATTTAGAACACGACAGTGGATGTGTAGCTTGCTAGAGAAGACGTTTGCCTTCTAATTTTAGAGTATCTTGTTTGTTCAAATTCAATTATTGTCGTTGTTATCAACGATGATTAGTATTCTTCATTGGTGACGAAAAATTAATTACGTTTTCGACGTTGATTTATATATTAATGATATTCCTTTACTTTTAAATTATTCAAAATGTTTAATGTATGCCGATGATCTTAAAATTTATAAAATTGTTAATGATATTGAGGGTGCCTACGGTCTTCAGGAAGATCTTGATATATTGAATCAGTGGGCGCTCAGGAGAGTAAACTTGTCAACAACCCTCTTCTCTTATCATATATATCCATAACAACCCCCTGATACCTCATTCATACATATGAATATAATTAGTAAAGCGAACTGAATTTAAATTACTTTACCAACCTTCGCGATGCAAGTCATGAGAATTTTTCGCACTAATTTATCTGTTAATTAACGAAACTGATTGATTTTCGTTAGATTTTTGCATCAAAAGTGGATAACTTTCCTAAAGCAACAAAATGGCCAATTCAAATTTCAATTCTGTATACCTTCATTTTTTGTGTTAGAAGGGACAGTATATCTTTAAATTTAAAATAACAGGCCTAATTAACAGGCCAAATTTCATTCATTAATAAGCAATAGACCTTTCCAGAGTGTCAATCAAACTTAACAACGAAATAAACATTTCAGCATTCGAGAGAGAATACAGTCACTGAAGTCCTTTTTGGTCGGCGCATGCAGACAGGTAAAATCGTGCGATGATTTCATAACTAAACTAGGCTAGGCTACGGCCTAGTAGTGGCCTAGGGGGAGGAGGCCCGGGCGGCCTCTTGCCTGGCCGTAGGCCTATATCTACATTTGTTCCTTGAGTCTTTAAAATAGTTCTGGAATATTCCTATTAAACGTTCAGTTTGTGTTTATGAGGGTCCAGTGATTCAATGAATTCCTTAATTGTTCATAACTTAATATTGAATTTAAAGTAACTTTTTTCATGTTCTAATTAAGTTTGTTTTACGTAAGTAACTTTCAATTACAATTCAATTTTTTTAGTTTTATAAAAAAAACTAAAATTAAGAGACGGCGATTGACTAATAAAGCAATTAGTAATAGTAGAGCATGCATCATACACTAAATGGAAAATTATTATACTTAGGTTAGATTTAATGCATTCAAAAAATTTTTCAAGCATTTAATCTAACCTTCGTATAATAATTTTCCTATAGTGTACTATGCGGAGCTCTACTAATTGCTTATTATGCAATTATAATGAATTGTCCTTATTTACTTGGAACTCGAGTGTTGAGGTAGCTTGGAAGATGATGCTATGCTAAAAATGCTATTCTTCCAATTTCAGATTCTATGGTGAAATTGACACCAGAATATTTTCTCTTGACCCCCACTCATTATGTAGGGTAGGGCAAATGTATGTGTGTCGTAAACAAAGTTGTCATCATCATCGATAGTTGATTATTAGCCAATGTATACATTTTAAAATGACCAGAAACGTAAATAACGTTGTATTTTTCGTGACGTGGTGACGTGCTTAAAGTGTCAAGAATATTTAATTTATAATTGAATTATCCATATGGATTGTCACCTACAAAGTTTTAAGACTTCTCAAACTACTGAAGACACCTCTAGGTAGAGCATTTATTTTGTTCCAAGACAAGTGCCTTCAAAACATAAAGAAATATAATGTTTTATTAATGATTATAATTGTTGTCGACGTCATTACATTATGTCATGTCATGCATGTTTGAAATGAGCTGAATAGTAAACCATGTATGATTGACAAGTATGTGTTTATGTATCATGTATGTATGTGTTAATGTATGTATGTATGTGTTGTAGATGTGCGTGCGTGTGTGTATGTATGTATGTAATGAGTAATGTACATGTATGTATAGAGGGACTATCAAATACATGAACTGATAACATAACTTGTGGATTGTCACTTACAATTTTTGCAGACTTGTCAGGCCATTGAAGACGCCTAGATCGATACCCTGTAACTTATTGCGATTCAAATCCCTAGAAAATGAAAAAAAAATATCACTAAGGAAAGTATATTAGTACTATTTTGTTCCCTCTGGAGTGGGTGTAGCTTGTAAATTGCAGTTCAGATTATCTATTTTCTTTGACAAAAAACTGTTGTATGCCCATGTACAGTCATGGTATGCCTACATATGGTCACGGTTTGTTGTCATCCTGACCATATTTAGGCATGTCAGGCTTTTGTCAAATAAATGTGATAGTCCAGACAGGGCTTTAGAGAAGAGGCTTTGCTTCCAACTGTAAAGTCTGTGTTCATACTCAATGACATTATCGCGTTATATGTCAAAGACAATTTAAAATGTAAATGAAAACAACACTGTCATCATTATTAAACAAATGTATATATAATGATAATCTTTTATTTTAACCGACGTTTTTTGTTTTGTTTTTTATTTTGTTTTGTTTTGTTTGGTTTTTTTTTTTTCTATTTTCTATGACTGCTTGTTTTATTGTCTCCTCTGAATATTTTGTATTATTTATTTATTTTATTTATTTATTTAGGCACACAATACATGTGCCAAGGATTGTCAATAGCGAATATATCACTATCCTACTTGTAGGTGACAATCCCTTACACAAGACAAACATACACACACAATGCCTTTACACAGGGAGTGGAGTGGTTTTGGTCGTGAGAAAAAATCCTGCAACTGGCAGGAATTGAACCCAGGACCCTGGGATTGGAAGGCAAGCATTTTAACCACCAAGCTATTCAACTCCACTCAAATCCAATCTGTTATTCATAACATAGTGATCTCCTTCTCAATAATACCTCCATGGTACAACAAAGCAAAGATTTATAGCGCCATCTATAGTGAGATTGTATATTGTTCGGGTTAAGTACAATATGCGTTCGATTGGTTCGAACCAACCAAGTTTGTTGCTGATTGGTCCACGGAAAAAAAACTAAAATTCATGCCAATATTTTCCATGATTTATAATAATTGGAGTAATGCAAATGCATATTTTCTATTTTAAAAAAAAGTCAGTTTTTAGTGAAATTTTGCCGGGAATGGCGCTTTAAATACCATACTAGACTGTCCCAGAATTGTTTTCTTGATTCAAATCATAACGAGATTTATAAATTATATCTATGTAGCTTGTTTTGAGTGTCAAGCGAAGCTTTAGTCACTTACAACGTTTGAAGACTTGTCAAACGTTTGAAGGTACCTGGTACTAAACCAATTAGTGTGTTCGAAGATAAATGTCTAAACACATAAAGAGAACAAACAATTATGAATATCAAGCAGAAGTTAAATAACGAATGTGTCGACGTAGTTGACAAAATGTCACGCCATCCATACTTTTTGAAATTACAGTAACTGTAATAGAAAACAATGTAATGCAATGATTCACAATTTGCTTTTGAGTGTAAAATACAAAACAGATATTACATAACTTCTTAATTATTACTTACAATGTTTTAAGACTGATCGAACCAATGAAGAAAGATTGTCCCATTACAGTTATTTCATTACGATGCAAATTCCTTGAAAAAATGAAAACAAACCACCGTACTTAAGCAAATTATATAACAGTACCATTTTGATTTTGAGCACGAGAATGGCGGTGTAGCTTTGTAGTGAAGATGCTTGCTTTTCTCAAATTCACTGATCGTCGTCCACAATGATTGTTGTCTTTTCAATGATGAGGATAATTTTATTATTTTATTAAGTTTTCGACCACTGCTGTTGCTGTTTTCTTCGTCAATGAAATTGAAATTAATTGAAATCTAAATAATGTAGAATGCTCCGCGGCATCCTTTGAGTGACAAGAAGCTTTATTATAGGCCTATAACTAATACTTTTTATAATTTGTAGATTGTTACTTACAAAATTTGAAGATTTCTTAAATATCTGAAGGCACTTGGTGTTTCTGGAATATGACGGAACAGTTCAAAGGAAATAAACATAGAACTATGTGGGTAGGATAGTGGTGACACCCATGGAAAATATATTTTGTTCGAAGACAAATCCCTTCAAAAAAAAAAAAGGAAAGCAACGACAATGATCATTTATCAGAAGTAATTCAGTGATTTTTGTTGTTGTCGACGTCATTAATAAAATGTCACGTCATGCAAACTTTTTAAATGACCAGAATAGCAAACAATATGGAATGGTTTACAACTGGCTCTGAGTGTCAAATAGGCCTACATAACTGATAACATAACTTTTTAGAATGTCACTTACAATATATTCAGACTTGTCAGATCACTGAAAGCATCCACCTTTAGATAAATTATAGCGTTACCGGATAAACTCCTTTAAAAATGAAAACAAACTACGATTGGAGAGTGGTTTACGGTGGGTAGCATAAGCATACACTTAAGCATTGTGGTGCCGAATACACGATCTGTATTGGCGAGAAATTTCATCATTATCATTTACAATCAGCGTAATAATATGAATAAGTTAATATAATTATTAAGCTACGCTAAACTTTCACCAGAGATTATCAATGACAATCGTACTTACAGGTATTTCAATGAAGGATCGACTATCCCGCGATTCCATTTTTTTACAGTGCATTTAACTTTAAAGTCTTTGCAAGTGCATACGGTTGGACAATTAATAGTTACACCTACACCCAAAAAAAAGGAAAAATATAAATGAACTATTAATGATTTGATAAAAGATAAAAGAAAAAGCCGCTTAAACAGTGGTGGCGCCAGGATTTTCCTTACGGAGGTGGGGGCC
>NW_022713155.1:568902-581161 GCF_011630105.1 Anneissia japonica
AAGTGGGCGTGGTCGGGCTTCGATTAAAAGAAAGGTGGTCCAGGGGGCCAAGCCCCCGAAAATTTTGACAATTTAGGGGTTTCAAAGGCTTATTTAATCGATTTTGGAGTTTACTAATATGTAGAAAATACATATAATTTTTTTTCTCCTCGACGAATTCTGCTTTTTCTCCTCGACGTGGGGGGGGGGGGCAGTTCTTCCCGACGTTTGGGTTTGCTTTTGTATTGTTTTAATGTGATGTTTTTGCTTTTTCTCGTTCTTGTTTTTCTTTTGTACAAAATACGCCAATTTAGCTTTTTGCTACTAATGTATTTTTTTATGAAGGAGTTGAGTTTTTTTTAAAAATAAAGATACCGATATATATATATAAATCAGTGGTAGACGTAAAAAAAAATCGGCAGACAGATAGCCTTCATTGTCGGACAAAAAAATTACAATAAATTTATGCATATTTAATAGTAACAATGTAAAAAAGCAGACATGGTTCAACAATTAATCAAATCATATCAAATTTATTTTACTTGCAACATGAATTTCATACACAATTAAATCAAGTAAATGAACCAAACAAAACGAAGTTGCTGAGCGGGCATAAGCACATATAAACAATTCCCCTATAGATATTAATAATTTTTTTAGAAAATATGGTAAGCATTAATACTACGCAAAACAAACTAAGTTGAAACGTAAAGACTGAGATGTTGAATTAATTGAAAACTTTAAAATATAAATAAATATAAATGAATTGCCAACATAAAGTCACTTTACATGTGAATGTCGGCTTATATATATATATAACAGCAGTGATGATTAGATGAGTCCGGTTGTGTTTAAGAGATGTAGCTGGAAAAGGTTTGATCAACTAAATTGTGATACATTTTGAAACACAACAGAACCTGTGGCGTAAAAGGTATGAGCTGACGATATTCATCAGCATTTTTTATTTCAATCGACCAGTAAGGCATTTTAACAAAATTTTACAAATTGCGTTTTACTTGTAAGTCTGAACAGCAGGGAGAGTGTTCCCTATTCTGCATAATCATTCCATTTTTTTTGTGTTGTTTTGATTTTGTTGGTTTTAATGATTTTGATTATGGTTTTATTCTGGATGCACCATTGATGTGATGTGTGCCGCTGTTAAAAAAAGCGTTTTTCCAAATAAATATTATTAACAGAATGTGTAATAAACATCAATATACGTCCATAAAACGTTAAAACATCGGAGCGGGGGGGGGGGCTTTCCCCTGACCCCGCTGAGCTCTCTACCTTGACCAAGCCCTGGTAGTAGGGCCCAGAGAAGCCTTAACCAGGGCCCATGTCTTTTCCTTACGTCACTGAACTAAACAGATCACTTAACGAATACTGTACATTGAAAGCAAAAATTAATATTATAAACAATGGTTATTTACCTGATAAACCTGTACAAGTAGTTGTTAACACCAAGAAGATATTGAATTTGAAGATGAACATTTTCAACGTTGGCTTAGGCTGCTTCCTCATATAAGATGATAGTATAGATGCTAATGTAACCAACTTAGTCACTCAGTGTATTTTAACACAGCAGTATTAAGACTTCATGCATATTTAATCATTAGAAGGCTTTCAGAAATCATAAGTACAATACCAGAGACAATTAGTCAATGCGTTTAACGAATGACGATATTTACTGCAAGTGTTCACACTGAGTTGATGAGAAAAGCACGGAAGAAGGGCATTGGTGAAATTTAAAAGCTAACATCTAATGTTACCCTTTATGATAAATTGAATACGTTTTGATATACTCTCATTAATATTTAATAAGCTCGGCTTTAAGTCATCATTGCCAATTCAGACTAATGAATTATTCACAGAAAACAATCCTGTAAAATGGATTTTAAAACATAATTCAGGTGAGTTTTGCCTCATTTTAATGTTGCGATGATTGTTGTCGTTTTTCAGCACGAGTAGATTTCCCGTACAAATAAAAATCGTACTTGGTTTATCAAACTGGTGCTATTCAGTATTCTGTATAAAGTATATTACACACTAATAAATGACAGAGATCAACCAAATTTGTATTCAACTTTATTTTCAAAACAACGGATGTACAAAGAATTCAGTCACAAATATTAATTAACATCAATATTCATTAATTAATATAAATATTTATCAATTAATATCAATATTCGTTAATTCTCTTACACAATGCTAAAGAAATCTTATCGCATCAAAAAGTAACGTAATCATCAAAAATCAACATTTATACCGAAAATAAAAGAATGTTTAATGTTGCATGCTTTTAGATTATATAACATACCTTTAACCTTGCAGTAAGAACTCCGTATTTATTCGAAAAAACGCCCCGTTTGAATAAACGCACCCTCTAAAGCCTCATTTTGAATTAACTCCTCCCTCGAATAAATGCCCCGAGGCATTTACAGTATTTATTCCTTCAATTAATTCCCTCCCTTAATGACCATAAACAAATCTAATAGAAGCAACATCATTCTCAAACTCAAGTAGAATTACATTTTTCTAACCTGGTTGGGATCAATAACTCTATGATAACATATTTTGACAATAATTTGGTAATAATGTGTTGTTCCACATTTACAGTGAAATTAAGGGGCGATAATACGAGCAAGTATCCATTTTACACAAACACACCCACACACACATAAACACCTCTCTCGAATTGACGCCTCCTCGAACACCTTTCTCAGCAATAAATGCCCCAGGGCGTTCATTCGAATAAGTACGGTAAAAAGTAAAAAAAAAATTGATTCTAAAAATGAAGAAATAATACAAAGGTCCTCTTGGTTTGAATAACAGACAAGTTGAATCACTGCTTGCAGTCATACATTTTCTATGCAACAAAATAATTAACTTACCTTAAAAATGTCTGATCACTACTATTCTAAATGACCATGCAGATTTAAATATCCAAAATATAATACTTCATTCAAGCAGAATTTTGATTTCAACTAAACAGCAAAGTAATATCCATAAGAACATAATACTCACTTACAGCTGGCATACATCGTGTTATTTTTTTTATCCAAAGGTCCTTGTTACTTTTTAGTAGTCCCACAAATACAAAATTTGAATAGCTATAGGCCTAATAACAGAGTTCACTATTTATTGTACATATATAAAAGTACTCACCTACACATTATTCCTTTTGAAAACACAGTACTTGATATTTGTGTACATTACAAGTGTACTGTAAATGCTCAAATAAGCGCCGCTCCCGCACCAGAGTATTATCTTACCGTGTTTAATGAAACACTTTCAGTAACAGGGATTTAAATACGATACATAGTGTGCTAAAATGAATAAATAACACAATGAAAACAAAAGTATTTTTAGTTGTTTTGTGGGACAATATCTAAGGGCCGTGGCTTTGAGGAAGGTCCATTGGTATTGGTACTCACCTTATTCCCCATGCACATACAGTACACATTATCTAAACTGACTAAATCCTCTTTTATGCATTCAAAGAGTACGATACTCTCAAAGACTGCTGTTACTTACATACACACACTGCTAGGTGCAGAATAAATAAATATACAGTGTAGCAGTACTACACTTAACTGGGCATATTATGTGCACCAAGTTTGCTGGAGATAGGCCTATGTATGTGCACTGGCTTCTTCACTGGACATTGTGCAAGTGCACGGAGTGTGTTTACTATGGACATGTATGTTGTGTATACTTAAGCCCTCTAGAAACTATCAAATTTTATTTATTTATTTATTTTTTTTTTTGATAGTGTGGATAGAGCACTACTAACCAGATAATGAATATAAATCAAATGAGAAATATACATTTATTATGAAAACAAACCAAAACACTCACCATGTAACCAAAAGGTTCATCTTGCATTACATCTGAGGCATTCTGTTAACTTATTACACTGTATATCTCTTTTATCTGCAAACACATAGTCTAGTATTTTACAAACAAAAATATTAATTGGGAAATTCAAGATATTTTACTCCGGAATAAATGAAGCATTTGATGATTTATCAACACAGTGGCACAAAGAAATATTAATATTTTTGCTGAACATTGGTTGACTCTGATTTTTAAAATTTTTTTGAAGAGTAAAGACTGTTTTTGTTGATGAGTTATGTTCTTATTTGATGAATATGTTCTTAGTGTTGCAAATATGTAAAACTTGTTCATGAACAAATAAATATATACCTTCCCTTAAAACTATGACAATACAGTAATAAAGAACGTTATTTTATGTTAATGTTTTTTAATACAGTAAAATTGTATATACTAAACACATCCAGATAGTTAATAATGCTAATATCCTATATGATGTAGAACTGTCCCTTTTAAAGTTTAAATCTTTATGCATTATGATGAACAACTGTCATGTTGGTATTGAACAGGAAATGGAAAATTATTTTTAGATTCTATTTTAAACATATTTTGAATCATTTTATACATTTTTATCTGACATATATTCTACAGCATTCCATTTTTTTAACTGCTTTGATACAATGTGTTTTAATTAAGTTCTAGTTTTAAATGCATTTTAAGTTTTAGGTCTACATAATTGTACAATTTATTGTGTTAATTATGTTTTTCTATTGGTCTTGTTTTCTAAATAATGCAAAAAATAAAGTTTCAATAAAGATTATTATTATCACATATTAGGCCTATATTTAAGATGGTGTAATAGCATTGTTTGAGGAGGAGGAAAAAAACCGGAGGTTCAATCATGATTTGAGACTGGGAAGTTGCTCAAGTATAAGAAGTCACAAGTTTTAGGAATAGAGATATAAAAATTGCAATCATGTTCATATTTCTTTGTGCCAAATATCAATCAGTTACTTTGTTCATGACCAATTGTCAAATATGTAAATCACACCTTTAAACAGCCTTTGATAATGTACTCACAATCACCAGTTAGGATGGCATTAGTGATATGGAAATATTCACCAAACATCTTAGCTCTTCTCAAAACCTTATCCAATTTGACAAGCAGTCTCCAGATCGTATCACACAATTTGACATAGCAGCTTTCCAATTCAACAAGCAGTCACCTTACACTGAGGTTCTTGTGAAGGGGGAGTTACCCATCCTTACAACTTCTCCTTATTAAATACATATCATTTTCCTGATAACATCTGATCCTTGAGCCAATACTTATTTACACTATCAGATAACATAAGTATATACTATAAGTATAAGCATATGCTCAGATTATAATCATTAGACAGTGAAATACAGTGTAAAGGAATATAGTCTACTTTCAATGTTTGGTAGAGTTGACTGACATATTAAATGAAACTACCAAATCAATGTGATTCTTCATGTACAGTATATATGATCTATACAGTATAACATCACAATAAAAAAAATGTAAAAGTCTAAAGCAACAACTGTTAAGATACACACAACCAAAGGAAATTATTTTTAAATAATTTCTAATGAAAGAAAAATTGTTAGAAATATATTTTTTTAATGAAACACAGGTATAAATTCAAAGGCAGCTTCTACAAAATAATTACACACAAGACAAACCGGGCAAAAGCAGCAATAGTAGTTAGGCCTTCAACCATTGCCAACTAAACATTTGGTTTGTGTCTAATAACTGATTATTATAACAGGTCATCACTTTACATTGTCAAAGACTAATAATTACAAGAATTCATTTTGCTTTCTTATTTACAAGATATTCACCAGATGTGGGACAATTCAATTTTATAGACACATTTTTGAATGTCTACTGCCTAATACTGGTAGTAACATTAAGAAAAATACATTTATAGGGATTCATAACTGCTGTATTGGATACATTGAGGGAGCTATTCATACAAAATAAGTTAATTGGAGCCTATGATACATTATCATGTTCGTTATGCTCCAATGATTCTCTTTCATGGACAATAGTGCAAACAATATAAAGCGGATTTTAATTTTTGTGCTTGCTAACTTCCACAACATACAGCAAGTAATGTATACTACTTTATTTGGCCAACTTATACTAACACTGCATCAACATAAACGTATTTGTTTTGTGATGCACATGACACTTTTTAAAATACCTTCCCAATAAAAACACTAAATAATATCACAAATAGTTCTGATAAAGATCAAAAGCGCTTTCCTCGTCCACGACCTCTTCCCCAGCCTCGAGCTCTGAAACCACCTCTTCGTTGTCCTGTGGGAATTACAATATCATTCATAAGCCCACAATTTAATGTGTGCCGTATTGAAATAAACACCCTGGCCATTTGTTTTTCAGAATGGTGTAAAGAATGGCAATTCTTCCATCAGTTTTGTTCATGTACATTTGAGGGGGGGGGGGGGGGGGGGGGTAAGGGGGTGTTAATTGAAGAAAACAAACTTTGGCATGTATATTCGAAGGAAGTGGTAATTCCAAATGACTTTTAGAAGGGTGTTTAGTTAAAGGAGGGGTGTATTCAAAATGGGTGGTTATTTAACAAATACATTACTGAATACATAATTAGGGAGCTTTTGATTGGACGTAGAATGTAATGACTTCACTAAAAGTCATCTGTGCACTTTAATTTCTCCTCATCGCATGGACTCTAGAACACAATTTGGCCAAATCTATGTAAGCAGAAAACGTAGGACACCCCGTAGGACAGTCAAGGATGAGTGATTCCGTTCCAGAGTTGCATCGTCTCACAAATTAAAAGCTCCCTAATAGCAATAAATGAACATCAGAGATTACTCACCACCTTGAGTGAAGTTATTGCCGTAATTTGCATCACCTCCTACCGGTGCATTACCCGCCTTTGTACTGTAGCGACCACTGGGTGGGTGGTACACCTGTCGTGCTCCTCGTTGCTTATTGCTTCCACTTTCTGCTGCCTTTTTCGCAGATCCCGAGTCTGAAAATGTGATTGGGGTAATGTTTCCCCTCTTGACACTGGATTAAAAAAATAATAATAATTTGTTTTTATTAAATTTTTTTTTAAATATTTTTATTTTATTTTTTTTAATTTTCAAGTATTTCTTACCCCTGTTGTTGTGTCTGCTCGGATACAGATTTCTGCAGTGGTTTCCATGACAATGTGATGATGCTTCCATAACTCGGAGGGTTACGGAACAAGTCCTGAAGAAAATTATATATAAAAAATTTAAAAAAAACTCAGTGGTTAGCTAATGTTACCAAATAGTGGATGAGATATAATATTTTCCAATGTTAACAAAAATAAATTAAAATACGGTTTTAGTTTTACCTTGATGAGGGTGTTAATGTTGGTAGTTATTTTGAGGGCAACAACTTTGATCTTGTTTTCATCAGTCTTCAGGTCCTCTCCAGTCTTATCTCGCAGATCTGTTCTCAGCTGCTTCATGTACACCTGATTGCCACGAGCAAAATACTGCAATCTACAAAATTACCACTAATATAATAAATATGGCAAGCTGAGTGGCAGAGCGGTAAAGCAGAAGCACCGCTAATTACAGCCTCAACATCAGCGCTAGTTTGAGCCGCTCCTCACCCAGCGTTTGGTTGGTAGAACTAAGTCTTCTCAGATAAGGACTTAAAATGGATGTCCAGTGTGCACATCTCGCTTGTGTGCATATTAAAGAACTCATTGCTTCTTTTGGAAAAGTAGGGGGTTACCCTGATGTTATAGTTCAATTCAGTCCGTCGTTGTGGAATGATGTAAACATGTACTACTATAAGCACCTCTTTACGGCGGCTAGGTAGTCATGGACCACACCCATACACAGTTTAGCACAATGAAGTTCTAGGTTATTCTCCGACCTTTACTGTTATTTTATTGGATTTATTTTGAAACAGCGCCAACGTCTCGCAACTCACTGGGGGATGACTTCCAATGGCCTAGTATGAGCAGCTGGCTAGTTACAAATAGAGCACCGCGCAGCGGAGAGCGCGGCTAGATCTTTGCTATAGCAGCAGTAGACCACAGATACAATCTTGCTAATTACTGTAATTGCTGTATATGTAAACATTGAAAAAGCTTGACTTGTTTTTAATATGAATATTTCATGCTTTTTCCGAATATTTATGCTCGTTATTAATTTAGTTTTATTGTTGATTTAATCCATGATAGTAACTACTTAGAGCAAAATGCTAGGCTTCTGAAAGTCCCCCAGTGGTAGCTGCCAGGTTATCGGAAATTTTTATTTCAAATTTCGCGAAAATGGTCTACAGCGCATTACAATCCTAATGATAAATCTAGCTGAGGGCTTTGAGTTCAAAAACATTTTTCTCATAAAAATCTATCATTTTTTTACTGATGAAATGATTCTACATATGGATTTGAATATCATGTGATAATAAATATTAATGTGTTCCATATTTGTTTGATCCAATGACCGGGGGTAATAATGTGAAGTGCTCAGAGGCCTTGTTGGCATGAACAGCTAGGTCTTATTATTTTTATTATCTTCTTCATAATCCACATGAGCACTCCCCACCCCCAATCAACCATACTACAATGAAACCTCCCATACCAAAATGAACCATCTCATAAAACAATAAAACCTCACACACCACAATAAAACTGTCCAATACAACAATGAAATCTCCCATACAACAGTGAAACAGCCCATTCCACAATAAAAACTCCCTTACCACAATGAAACCGCCCTGTACCACCACAATGAAACCTCCCACACCACAACAAAACCCTTGCATTATTTACATGCAAGGATGCACCAACAGTCTGGAAGTCAGAAAAATGTGCTGTCTTATGCAACATTTTATCTTTGTCTTCAAAATTTAAGTAACTAACCGTAGACGGAAGTCTTTTAATCTGTCAACGTTCTCCTCAGCTGTAAAGAAGTCTGGACATTTTTTTCCCATTTGATGGAATGTATACATTAAACATTCTACTATTGAAAACTGTAGTTTGGGTTCTTCAGTCATTTTGCCATTTTCCCCTTCCTCAACTTCAGGTGGGGGAAGGGGCATATACTCCTATAGGAATAAGAATGAAAATTTAATTTTACTAAAAATTGTATTTGCTTATTGTTACAAAAGTTCTTTCCATAGTTAGCTGAAAAATTTGAGGTTCAATACAAAATTGACAGATTAAAATTATTGATCGTACCAATAATCCATTGTACACCTTCTCTAAACATCCCCTGTCTTCATAATCTCCACAGTAAGTAGATATTTCAGCAAATAACTTCAAAACCTCCAACTTAACGTCTGTACCCTCTGGTCCAACAATCTCCCCAAGAAACGGAATCACTTTATTAGATATGTGCTCCAAAAACTTGGTTGAATGCACATTTTTCTAGAACAGAAAAATAATTAGAAAAAAAATGTCTGTAATTATAATTAACTACTGGGCTGGAATGGTAGCTTGGTGGTTAAGATAACTGATTTTTAAATTGCAGAGTCCTGTGTTCAAATCCTGTGAGAAATCAGATATTGTTTTCCTTATTAATAACAATTTTACTCCGTAGACATTGTATTGTGCTCTTCTGTAACTGTCGAGTGTAGGCCCTACTTGCTGTTATGTGCGTAAGAAATTGCTCTAAATGTTTAAAATACTAATTGCAATAACATTGTCTATAATTTAAAAAAAACAGTCGCATAATAATAAAATGACTTATTTTTGTATACCTTGGTAAATGAGGCCTGATGTTACCATCAATAATGATGAGATGCGTCTACAATATATTTATGTTTATTTAATTTATAAGCCATTAAATAATTGCATCTAGGGTTATAGTGTGAGCCACTTCACAACCTGTCAACAGTATAAGCTGGGTTAACTAAGAATGGCCGGCCGAGATTGGTCAGCCATGGTTCAAACTCTCGACAACAAGGTTCATAACCTGAATGGAAATCGCTACGCCAAACCGCTTTACCCAAGTATTCAAAGATTCATTCCTTAATTTGTATCTACATAACAACTATCAATCAATATAAACAAGTAGGTTGAGTGAAAGTGTTTTACTTACTGAGAAGAATGGAAGAGCCTGTTTGATACATTGGGTAAGTTTATCAACACAATCTGCATCAGATGGCTAAAACAAATTAAAAAATTATTATAAATAAGTATAATTATACATGGAATGTCATATTGGCAAGCAAATAAGGTAGGGATGCCACAACCTACAGTATTCTAGATCCGCCTCTGTCTACCGCTTGGCAGTCTCAAGGCAAAACAACATAACTGCTATTATATTTTTGAACAGTTATGTTGTTTTGCCTTGGAACGGCCGTGCTGACATTGAATGAAAGGAGTGAGTTGATGCTGGTAGTGGTGATTTTGACAATTTATATGTCATTCCAGTCCATTTGAGTTTGAAAAATGAAAAAGAAAAAGAAATGGTTACAGTACTTACAACAAATTCAGCCTTGAGGTCGGCCTGCTCGATAGCAATGTCCACTAGCTGTTGACGGCCCAAGAGTGTTTGCATAGTCGCTAAACTTGATAACAACTTCATGAAGGCTACAAACTCATCACCAGTAACATCGTGTAAGATCTATAGTTAAGTGGTTATATAATGCACATCTGGTCATTCATACTTAGGTTTGACATATAAACCTTTACCTACAATTTACTACTAGTTTGTGTTTACAAAGTCGAATTGATCTCTGTGACCTCACTTTTTGGATGCCGACGACGACTAGGTTTATATGGATGTTAACAATATAAACAAAAATTACAATGTGGTCAGTATTTAAATTGAATTCTCGATCTTCATCAATTTTCATAGTGATGATTGAATTTAATGCCGTGTTGGATGCCACAATGCAATCTGCAGTTGATTTTAAGGGGTGTCTAACCAAGTAAACTTCCCACAGCATTTTTTTGTACTGTTCACAATTCTAAGTTCAGAATCGTCTTGGAGTTTTGTGCCATTATTATTTAATATAGAGTCACTGTTTGAAATGTGGTTACCAATTCTTGCATTAAAGTCCCCCATAATCATTATATAAGGATCTATTCCATTACAGTTATTATTTTCTTTAATTTTTAAGGTATCAACAAGTAGTTGGTTATATAATTCATCAGTGACATAATTATTTCTACCTTCATTTGGAAAATATGCGACACATATATACATAGGACATGCTGCATTTTTCCGAATTATAAGACTTCACTTTTATCCACATTCTTTCTTTTTCATCAGATTGTGAATCAAGAAAATTATCGTCAGCTAACCTTCTCTAATGAGGAAGCCAATACCTCCTCCATCTGGTTTGTCTTCCCATTTTCTATTCTTACCAATCCATTCCATTTATATTTAGGAATGTAAGCTATTTGTTCATCTTTTAAAAAGGTTTTCACAATTCCAATTATATGAATGTTATTGTTGTTAGTCAATTTGATAATTTCAATCAAACTGCTTTTAATTCTATTAACACTATTGTAAGTGATATTAATTTTTACATTGTTAGTGGAGTGTTTACTACTATTTTTCTACACCCTCTTCTATATCTATAATACTTTTTATATTTACTTAAATTATTAGTATGGCAAGAAAACAATGAACTAAAATCAATAATTACCTCTTTGGATTTCTCAATCAGATGCTCTTCCACATCTTTAGTTATTATGTCTGGTCCTAGAGACTTGACCTTTGTACTTAGGAACTTGATTGCTCTATCACGTACAATATCCTCTCCTGCTGAAATTTGGGCAAATAGACCACCTATGGCACCTGAAAATAATTTAAAAAATGAAATAATATATCATTACCTTACTTAAAAATTATTATTATTATTTTATTATTATTATTACCTACTGTAATGAGATTTCCCAATGCAAACACCTCCTCAAATAAATTAATACAATTAATTAAAGATAAATATGGCATCTGATTAAAATATTTCCTCCTCTTACCCTTAGCATCTAATTTGAAGACTGCGATGAATGCATTTTGTACGCAATTAAACTCCGCCTGATCTTCTGACTGGAGAAGTTGTGTGAGGACATCAGCAATACGTGGAAGGTGATCAGGTGCATCTCTGCACAGGTTGGGCAATTCCTTTATTGCTTGTCTACGAAGCTAGAGACAAATGTTTTGTATAAATTTCCAAGATTATTTTCAAGTTTAAGATATACAATATCTTTATATTTAATCACAAAAATGTTATTAATCAGGCCCGTATTTAGGAATTTCAATGGGGGGGGGGGCTGTTCGGCTTGGGACTATGCGGAACTTCTTATCAAAACCCACATACTTCTTCTTCTCTGCCCTAAATGGGGACTTTATTCAGTGTGATAGGCCTCAGGCCCTTTTACAGTATAAATAAATATACATTTTTAGTGCTTTAAATAAGGCGAGACTTTTT
>NW_022713155.1:581261-598300 GCF_011630105.1 Anneissia japonica
CTTTTTATATTTACTTAAATTATTAGTATGGCAAGAAAACAATGAACTAAAATCAATAATTACCTCTTTGGATTTCTCAATCAGATGCTCTTCCACATCTTTAGTTATTATGTCTGGTCCTAGAGACTTGACCTTTGTACTTAGGAACTTGATTGCTCTATCACGTACAATATCCTCTCCTGCTGAAATTTGGGCAAATAGACCACCTATGGCACCTGAAAATAATTTAAAAAATGAAATAATATATCATTACCTTACTTAAAAATTATTATTATTATTTTATTATTATTATTACCTACTGTAATGAGATTTCCCAATGCAAACACCTCCTCAAATAAATTAATACAATTAATTAAAGATAAATATGGCATCTGATTAAAATATTTCCTCCTCTTACCCTTAGCATCTAATTTGAAGACCGCGATGAATGCATTTTGTACGCAATTCAACTCCGCCTGATCTTCTGACTGGAGAAGTTGTGTGAGGACATCAGCAATACGTGGAAGGTGATCAGGTGCATCTCTGCACAGGTTGGGCAATTCCTTTATTGCTTGTCTACGAAGCTGGAGACAAATGTTTTGTATAAATTTCCAAGATTATTTTCAAGTTTAAGATATACAATATCTTTATATTTAATCACAAAAATGTTATTAATCAGGCCCGTATTTAGGAATTTCAATTGGGGGGGGGGGAGGTTCGGCTTGGGACTATGCGGAACTCCTTATCAAAACTCACATACTTCTTCTTCTCTCCCATAAATGGGGACTTTATTCGGTGTGATAGGCCTCAGGCCCTTTTACAGTATAAATAAATATACATTTTTAGTGCTTTAAATAAGGCGAGACTTTTTATACCTTGTTTAGCGAACCCTCCGATTCCGAAATTGTGGATTTCAAAATAAAAATAAAATTTTATTATAAGTGTGTTAGCCAGGGATGTCACCACGCTGGTCGGCAGAGGACTGGCCCGTCCAGCACTCAACATTTCCGACCAGGATTTACAGGCTCCCGACCACCACTATTATTTCAACAGTTTACAAATTGTAACAAAATAATTAGTTTACCTAAACACAATAGACAAGCTAAATTGATATAAAGACAATAAGAATACAATAACAATAAATGTTTCCGTGGTTACGTTAATTGTAACAAAATACTGCACTGCCCTGCTATTCATCGCTAACTTAACAGCCTAGGCCCAGTTGAGTCATAGCGAACATCGTGGGCCGGCATGACACGGTTGTTCTGTACACATTCAGTTGAAATCGTGACCATTCAATTGTTTTATTATGAGATCATGGTCCGGGGCAGGAAGATTAATAAAAATTTACGAAACCTGATTTATGTTTTATTTCTTTACTTTGTTTTCATTTTGTATTTTAAGTTTTTCACTTTCAATTATAATTAATTGATATATAATGTGTGTAAATGGACAAAAAATAAATAAATGAGTGCACATGAATCAGTGACATACACATTCATCGTGGTAATCGTTAAACATGTGAAATTACGGCAAACAATGCGGCTGGGTACAGTCGGATCGACGCTTTGTCGCCGGGATTTGTTCATTATTATTTTTTAATCTAAAACAAAGCATGTCAACTATTGAATTTAATTAGGCCTACAGTAAGTCTCATCTTCATCTGTTTTGTTGCATTCCTCAAATTCTGGCCTAGGCCTACCTGGGCCTTGCCTGGCCCTAGGCCTACCTGGGCCTAGCCTAAAAAAATCGCGTCAGCTAGCCTTGGGCCTAGGCCTGCTCGACTTACTTAGGCCTTTTGGTTTTTACGAGCTTTCACGAATACGGCGAACCCCCCGGAAAATTGGGGGGTTGGCACCCCCACCCCCGGGAAAATGTGGAATGATCGCCGACCGGCACTCCAAAAAGCTGGTGACATCCCTGGTTAGCGTACGAGCCGCAATGAAAAATTTAAAGAAAGAAATAAAAACTATTTTTGTTTTAGTCCGCTTTTGTAGGCCTACAGAATAAAATGGCAAAAAAATCTTCCTAATTTACACGGAACACCATCTCCGGGGAAGGGGGGTCGTACGAACCCCTCTTAATGATATATTGATAAACTTTCGTTATTATTTATTACATTCTTGTATGGATAATGGAGTTGCCAGGAAGGAAGACTGAATGACTTTCAACAATAATATTTTAATGACACTCATAATATTCATACAGACAACATGAATGACCGTAATTAAAATCATCATGTGGATTAGCACAATAATCAATTATTTTTATTTTGAATTGATAAACGTATTGTGCTAAAACTGAACCAATTAAAATTTTTTCTAATGATGTGATTTTTTTATTTTGCATAAAACATACATACATGCCATTAAATCAATATTTATCAAGGAAACTTGTTAAACTCTAAATAATAAAGAGCTGAATAAACTCACAAGTCCGTCGTCATCTTCACACAGATCTAACTGAGCATCAATCACTTGTTCTGCTTCGGACAAAAAGTATTTGAAAAATTTCGGTATAAATTGTGCAGCCAGCCTTTTCTCCTTTGGACCTCCTTGCGATGCACTCAGAATAGATGCATATGCTTCTTTGTGCTGCAAATAAAAAGAACTAACCTAGATCACAAAATTATTGCAAGCTAAGCCTCGGCCACCTACACCTAAGCTATGCAACGAGAACGGTGAACTGTCTATGGACGGCAGCCCAGCCGTACGATAGCACTGAAAGTAGCCTAGTCTGTATGTGGTAACTACTACTAGCTACTTGCTGGTATCGTTCGACAATGAGCAGCCTAGGGCCTAGGACCTAGCCTAGACTTTTCACTAATAAATCTAATGGTCTACCTCAGAAGCATTTTCCTTTGCGTCAGCAAGTACACCATAACATTTATAAAGCTCCTCTACATCCACCATCATGGACGCTATGTGCAGCTGATAGGAATATACAGTAATTTTACTGAATCTGAGTTTTTCGATAAAAAGCAGCACGACCCACGCGTCAATTTTCCCTTGAATGGATGACGACCACCAGCCAGATATGATGGCGCTCTACCACTACAAAAATCAGAAATACACAAAAAACACGTATCATCGGAGATTTTAACGGGGGGGGGGGGGGATTTCGGTATAAACTATTTCTATAAATTTATTTTCTGTAGCCTTAGTAGTAGTAGATTTCATACTATTTTTTTTAACTTCAGGAAATCAAATTTCATTAAAAATTATACGGATTAAGGTTAAAAAAAAATGAAAATCCCGGTAGTCTAGTAATTTTAATTAAAGTACTCATTCTTAGCCAAGAGAGTTATCGACGCTTACAGTGGTATCCTGATGAATTGGAATCCAATTTAAATTGTTTTAAAGTGTATTGTAGTGCGCCTGAAAATGACAAAATTCATTAAAAAAAATAATTTAGAAATTAACTTGCTCATTTTGCAGTAGCATTAAAATTATTAACTTGAGAATATAGTACCCTGAGTTTTATACTTAATAATAACATCACTCTAAAATTATGGATAAACATTTTTTAAAGATGTTTAATCCCTTTTTTTCTATTTTTTTACACATGACGAATTGTTTAGATGCCTTATTTTGTTTATTTTAAAAAGTTTTGTTTATTTAAATGTTTACTGCTTTTCTTGTGTTCCTCCAATCTTTTATTTTTTAATTTGTATGTTGTTATATTGTTCTTGTTATTTTTATTGTTATTGGTTTTTCATTCTTTTTGCACTGGGTTTTTCTGGCCGGCACTTTGGTCACTTTCCATGCTTGGAACTTTTCCATGCTTTCCAAAGCATAGACCATTATATCAAGAATCCTAATAATATTTAGTGTCAAACTAGGGTAGGGTGTGCATGTGAGGACCACTTAAAGTGATTTTAAGGGCAAACAGTCTACACCAGATGCTTATTTCAAAAACGGAACGGGTCAATTGACCACCTGAATGAAAGTTTCGGGAAAGAAGTTAACCAAGTTGCAAGGAAGAAATAATTATGTGTTGGGACGATCAATCCAGTTAAGGGTGTGAAATTGAGGGTCATCTGATTTTGTTACGGTCCCAGACCTAAATATCTCCTTAAAAAAAATCAGTGGGTATAATTGAAACTTAGTAAACAGTTTGCCAAGGTCTAATAAAGAAATTATTTTTAGCGTTGTGAGCGATAGGCCTAATTGTATAAACCGGCTACAAGCCTATTTGTCCATCATTGAAATGGAATCAGAGGAAGATTTTTAATTGAAACACAACAGAATAATACACAAAATAAGCAATTCTATATAATTATTTAGTTCGCTAAAGGAAAATTCATATAGAAGACTCAGTCACCCCAGGGGCGTTTACGTTTAACTCTTATTTATAAGTCAATGGTCACCTTGAGCAGGGTCCCTGCTTTGAGGGTCAAACTTTATAGCGGGCCGTTAGGGGGCGCAAATTAAAGGGAGAAAATTAAATACAAACAACCGAACGTAAACATTTTCATAACGAAGACTTGGTTACCGAAAACTTGATAATTAATGTTGTTTTTGATACTATTATTCGGAAGTCATGATGTGCTATGATTTATTTTGGTTATAGCATTTATTAACAATTAGTCATTGCATAAGTACAAGCAGTATCTTGATCATTTGGACTTAGATAAACGCAATTAGGCCTATGCTAGTGACTGGCTAGGCTAAGCCCGTTGTTGACTGTGGTTCCCTGGCTCCCCGGGCGGTCGCCTGGCCTGCAAACACCTAGGCTGTCCACACTGAGTTGTAGCTGAACAGTTGTGAATGACAAACTAAAGGCCAATCTGAATTTTGAGACAATGCATGCATATTTTATCGGGCTACCTGTGTACCAACAAAGTTGATATCTCAAAACGTAAGTTGATTTATAAATAACCCGGCCTTGTTTTGGCAATTTGCACACTGACTGGTTGGTTGGGAAAAGTGGCAGATCCAGTCCAGAAATTTGAAATAGAGGGGGCCCCAGGGAGGGATCTTCGCACAGATGGAGGGCCCAGACCACTTCAGCCCCACCATGGTTGGGGCTGAAGTAAGACAATTTAATTAAGATTATGGCACCAAGCTAGGTAGATGGCCTGAAGAAATCAAATAATTTAGACAAATTTAGGTGGGGTGTGGGGTGGCTGTTTTAGCTTGAATCCATCACTGGGGAACTATAGTGCTGAATTCAACCAGTGGCCAAATGGATGCAAGGTGTTTTTCTAGGGGAAAAAAACCTGCTAATTATTAATTGTATACACTAGGTTTACATGGATATTCTTCAAACATGCCATAGTGCATTAATTTAAGGGTGTAGCAAGACTGAAAGGATCAAGCAAGCTCTACCAATCAACACCTCTGATTTATGTAAGGTTGTCAAAACATTATCCATGCCTAATCTATAAATTATATATTTTTTATTCACAGAGTGCCTAGATAAAAATGTTTTTATAGTTGATGAAAGACAGGATAATATATCAGAATGTCTGTGGCCAAAGCAAGAGGAATTCAAATCACAGAGTTCTCGGATAATATAATAAATCCAGATCCAATTCAAGTCGAAGAAACAGATATTCTTCTTGAAGATTATTTGTCACCAACAAAACTGGTAATCAAAGATATATATCGTAAATGTTGAATACATTTTGTTTTATGCCCAGCTTGATGTTTTAAAAAGGCAAAATAAACCAAATGACATTATGGAAAAATATTGTAAACATAATATGATTACTTCGTGACAGGGCAAAAAAATACTGTCATTTAGGGTGATAGTACTTTTTTCCCCAGGGAAAAAAAAGTACTCTCACCCCAACCTACATCATATGAGTGATGGTTGAAGTTATTGCCTGCTTCTTAACCAATCAGATGCCTAGAATCTATGTATGCGGTACATAATATATAAATTTATATGTCAGCCAGAAAGAATGTGCACTTCTTTACAGCTGCAAAATGGAATACAATTTTTTATAACTATTTTAATATTGTTTTGGTTAATATAACTTCAGAATAGAAAAGTTTTTAACATTTATCTTATCTTTTTTGTATTAGAAAGCATTAACTGGGGTTGATGACTTGGAAGACATCAAGGTACTGGAAATGAGGGTAGACACCTCGGAAACAAGTCTTGGTAATTTTGGTGCGTAAAGCAACATAGACAAAAATTATTTCTAGAGGAGTAAAACTTATTAATTTATTCAGTATATGAATATAATTGTTAACAGGCACTCATTATAATTACTGGAATTATAAATTACATAGAAAGCACTATTTTATACAGCCAAATAATAGGTTCTTTTCTTGTAAATACATGTAAGCTGCATTGGCATGCATTCAATACAAACATTTAAACGAAAATAATTTATGACATTTCTGTCCAATGAACAGGGAGCATGGTGCCAAACTTGAAGCATCTAAAGTTGAATAACAGTATGATAGCATCCGTTCGTGACCTTGGGACGTCGCTGGAGAACCTACAAGTGCTTTGGATGGCCAGGTGCTGTTTGCAAGACCTAGATGGGATCAGTTCAATGGCATGCTTGCAGGTGAGAATTTAACGGGGGAAAATAGTTTTTCTTTATTCCAAACTAACAGTGTAAAACACCAATAGGTTGAACATAAGGTAATAATAATTTAACAATGGATAATAGATTATAATATTTCAAAATTATATTTTTGCTGGGGGAGAGGGCTCTTATTTTTTTTTTTTTTTTAAATTAATTAACTTGGTATAACCATCAAATATTGGAGTTCAAAAATATATGAAACAAAAAAAAAGCTTTGTCTAGTCCTGAAAGAAGGAAATCTACATTAACAAAACCACTGAGAAATTTGGCCCCTTACTCAATATACTGAGAATAGAATATTGCCAGAGACATATTTTTCTTATATACGGTAATTGAAGTTATGTTTTATTAAAATTGTTATTATATTTTTTTAAATAATGATGTACGGTGGTAACAGCACCCTCTGGATGTTTTTATCTTTACAGGAACTTTATTTAGCTTACAATGAAATAACAGATATTAGTCCATGCAGTATGTTGGAAAACCTCCAGTTATTAGATTTAGAAGGGTAAGTAAAATATTGCCCTCCACAATATTAATATTTTAAAGTGTTCCTGTGCTAAAATTATGAAAACTCCCTCATATTTACATAAAACATTGAATAATCGAATAATTCTGAACAAATTTTAGATAAAAATTGATAATTTACTTTGTATTATTTCCAGTAATAATTTAGACGATACGGTACAAGTAGAATTTTTAGCACTATGTTCAAATTTGAAGACGTTGACATTAGAAGGAAATCCGCTTTGTATTAAGCCATCGCCAGACTATAAAAAGGTATGGTATCCATTCAGCAACTCAAATGTCACTTCTCAATCATTTATTGAGGAAAATCTTTTTCACAAGACAAAAATGTACGTGGTGCTCTACATAAACTAAGTACTGTCGAAGAGCAAATAGAACAAGAGAGCCAACTACGCTTATTCAGAGCGTAAAAAACGATACGCCATACGCAGCCAGTGTAGGATGCCTGTTTTGCCGTTTGTATGCTCTTTATTTCCCAGTACTGCACCGCGCACGATGGTATGATGGTAAAGGAAAAAAAAGAAATCTAGCACCATCTACGAAAGAGTTATATCATGTGAAAAATGGATAAATAGACAAACCCTTTAGTACTGGATAATAAAGAACATACGGACAGATGAGAGATAGCTGGTACTAGTTTACCGGGTAGCTCAGACACGAAGGGACGCTTAGGGGAGAAGAAAGTTATGGTACGAGCTAGTCCACGCCTCAAACGCTTTGAGACTCGAGTATAAACACTATATAAATCAAACTACATTACATTACGAACGGCAGCGTGTGTCCTACACTAGAGAGTGACGTTTTTACAAGACAGCTTGTTCTATTTATACTCTTTGGTACTGTTATGAGTCTTAGGACGTAGAGTTGTTTTGATCATGAATCAAAATCTTGTCACTTGATAGGAATTGAAACCAGGACCTTGACATTGGTAGGTAAGCATCTTAACATACTCCACTAATTTAAATGTCAGTCTTGCACATTTACAAATTATAATCAGTGCAAGCCTGCTTTCATCCAGTATGCCTTTTGAAAATGTAAACTTGACATCACAATGGTATTGTTGTGACATCATTATGCTATATGAAATCACTTCTATTTGTTACAGGAAGAGAATGATACTCGGTATGATTATCGTGCGATGGTCAAGCGATGTATTCCTCACCTGGAAGTGCTGGATGAAGATCCACTTAGCGTAATTCCCTCCAGTTTTTCCAGTAATTCAATTAGTCTTAGCACTGATTGGTTAATTGTTAACGAAGCAATAAAAGATGGAGTAGGATCAAACGAAAGTTTAGAAATAGAAGGTAAGTAGTTCATACAGAACAAGTAGAATTTTTACCAACTAAATGTTACAACTTGTCCATGTCCATATATTCTGTATTTGAATAATTTCTATATATGCGCAGATCAACGGCCTGGCACAGCTATGCGACCGGGATCTGCTTCTTTTCGTCGTCCAGGATCAGCAGGAATTCGTCCCAGAACATCAGCTGGTCGACCAAGCTCATCAGGTGGACAAAGACCGGGAACTTCAGCTGGTGAAAGGCCAGAATCTGGAGGTAAGCTCTATTCTTGATGTAATACACTCATTGAAATTGTTCAGGCCTGCTTTCCATAAGAATCGGTACACGCTATCGCCAACTCCTTGGGGGACGCTCATTGGTAAAGTTCCCGATTGCGTCGGGGACAGCTACGCAGTGCAAGGATTACAGTGAAAAGGCTGTAGCGATGGTGTAGCGATTCTATGGAAACCAGGCCTTAGTGGTCAAGTTCATACTTTTTCTCCATATTATTATTCTGTGTTTTATGTGCAAACTCTAATGGTTGACTTTTGTTGTGGTGATTTAAATTTAAATAAAACATCTGTTATTTTTGTCATTATATGCCAAGATTGCACCAGGATATAAGATTTTTATAATTTCATTATTTGCTATATTAATATTGCAATATAATATTACTCATTCATAACAGGTTCTGACATTTCTGCTCCAAACGATGTAAGTGATTTAACACATGGTGAGGTTATTTGTGGAAATCCAGCAAGAAAGCTAAGAGGAAGAAGGAAAAAAGAGGCATGTGAAACAATATCTTTACTAGTTTAATTATTATTTTTATTGTTAATCTTTTTTTTAAATTAAGTCACAGCTTGTAGTAATATCTTAATATATTTATTTTTTGTATACTTTTTTTATAACATTATTTAGAAATTTGTAATGTGTATTTTTGTATTAATGATAATTTTCATAAAACATTTTAATGTAAATTCAATCTGTTTGAAGTAAAGCATTTACCCTATTTCCTCCTGTCCTTCTATCTCTAAAGGAATTTCAACATATTCCAAAACTGTTCTCCCATTACCAACACCAACCAGAGAAGTCCTATGACATAGAGGAGGATGAGGAGATGACTTGTGAAGAGATTCTCAATGAATTAAAAGCCTGGAAGGAGCAACATGAAAGGTAAACCTAGCTAAGAGTTGTAGCAGTGGCCTATCGGGGGGGGGGGGTGCTCCCCCCAGTCGCCCCATCCAAAAATCACGGTCAAGTAGTTAAAAATCACCTAAAATCACATTATTTTGCAAATAAGCGCCCCTCAACTGATCATCAAGCCCCTTCCACTTTACCTAAGGTTTATACAAAGAATATAGGAACTGTTTATTGGCGATGATTTTGGGGGGGTTTTTTGCAATTTTTAAATGAAAGCTAATATCTATGTGTACAACTTCTATAATTATAGGAAAATTGCAGAACGCAGAAAAGCATCAGAACCACAAGTTTTAAAGATAACTCATGACGATGACGAAGGAGATGAAAATGATGATGAGGATTTGGCAGATTATGGTATTGAAATATCTCCACCATCATCTGCCATGCATAATACATCTCCAACCCCACCAAGGTCAATTTCACCAAAGGCGCCTATAGCACCAAGGCCGATACTACCTAGCAGACCTAAAACATCAGGTATTTAATCCACATTATACATTATCAAATACTTTTTTTCAAATTTTGTCACAGAGAGTAGTATATATCTTCACTTTCAAGACAAATATTATACTAATGGATCACAAAGGCTTTTGGGAAAATCTAACAAGTACCTGTTGTGATCTAAATCATTAATTTTATGTTTTTTATTTTTTTATTTATTTACAGGCCAAATACAATGCAGTAGCAAAATGTTAAAATACTTGCATAACCATACATATAACATATAAACCAGGATCACCAGACAGAACAACATGAACAATTTGACAAATACGTTAACTGAAATACACAAATAAATTAAGGATACATTAATATTCAGATATTAAATGTGGATACAGATACAGTTCTAGGAATCATTGAAAAAAAAAAGTACTTTTTGTCTGCATTTTCATCTTTTCAAATCAATGATAACTATTAATCTAATTTGAATATATTTTACGATTTGTTGTATGGTTTTATGCGATTGGTTTATTTACATTTCTAATGAAAATCTCTACCACCACCTTAGTGGGCTTCCGTTCAAGAAAGTACCGCCATAAATCAGAGGATAGCATTCCAGTTGAGAAAATGCGATTGATGCGGGCGTCACAGGAGGATGATGCAAACGTAGATGAAGCGCTAGGCCAGAGTATTGGATCCAGTACTTACGGCTCCCCATTACCTGTTGAGAGCGTGAATAACAGGCCATTTTCAGGCCCTGTTATTGGAAGCCGAAAATACAAGTAAATATATTTTATTTTGAAATTTGGTACTACCTGTAATATAGATTAAAACAATTTACTTTATGTCCTCAAAGAAGACTTGTCTTACACATAAATTCTACATTATTGTTTTTTTTTTATAAATTGTCTTTATTTTGGTACTTTCTTTTATGGTTTTTTTTTTTCATCTTTAGTTCATGGAATAAGAATATAAGAATGCTGTCTATGTATTTTTTTATAAAAACAAAAAACAGAAAAGTTATATAATGAATAACAACTGAATATACATCAATCAAACTTGTAATAATTGTATCATGTAATTTTTTTTAGTTGAAAATAAAGTTATTCATTTTCTTCATCTTACTATAGAGCATCACCACCGGTGGGTGTATCACAACCTAAGATTATAGACAATCATCAGCCTGTAATTCGTTCGTCCACTCACACACCACCAAATTTAGCTCAACGTCTAGCAAGTCTCAACCGTCCAGCGACTGCTCGAGCAGCTCTCCAGAAACAAGTACTTCCAAGCAGAACACGCCCCTTCCCGTCCTGAAGATAGTTTAGAAGGAATCTCACCTTCCATTGGACTTCCTACTAAAACCGGGCACTCATTGCTCCCAACGGTCATTGGCCAAAACGAGTCCGTGGAAAACGCAACATAACAACGCGTTTTCAATGGATCGTTTTTAATGATGATCTGTTCAGACTGCCACTAGGGAGCTTTCGATTGCACGACGACGGTAGGACGTAGAACGCAATGACGTCACTGAAAGTCATCGGCGCATGCGAGAACGTTAAGTTCTCCTTGTTGCGTGGATCCTAGAACACAATTTAGCCAAATCTATGTATGCAGAGAACGTAGGACGCTCGCAGGGAGTGGAGTTGAATTCACCGAACTACTCAGCGAGTGCTCGTCATTAGTTAGGATTTAAGTACAGTATTGTATTTTTATTTTTTTGTAGGTATTGGAGTGTTGATTCCTCACCTTGACTTTGCAGTGTCTTTCAAGTCATTTGACCAGTTTGAGCCAAAATAACGGGGTTTTTTTTAAACTTGTTGAAATTCTGGTCTCAGTATTACTCTAACAAGAGTATAATTATCCATACTTACCATCCGTCCACCGCTCCTCATTTTGACTTAGCAGTGTCTTTCAAATCACTTGACTAGTTTGAGCCAAAGTAACGTTTCTTAAAACCTGTTAAAAATTAATGTCTCAATATTAAGTGTATATATCCATCTTTACCATCTGTCCACTGCTCTTCATTTTGACTTTGCTGTGTCTTTCAAGTCATTTGACCAATTTGAGCCAAAATATCATCTCTAAAGCCTTGTACACATCATCAAACTTTATTTGACAAAAAACTGTCTTGTGCCCATATATAGTCATGATGTGCCTATCTATGGTCATATGATGTGATGTCATCATGACCATATTTAGGCATGTCACATTTGATAGTTTGGACAGAGCTTTAAATCTTGCTTGAAGTTAAGGTCTCAGTATCACTCTAAAAAGTGTATATATCCGTCCTCGCCATCCGTCCACTGCTCCGTCCAATCTCAAAAATGCAAAATTATACTCATGGTCAAATGTACTTTTAATTGCCAATAAAATGTGCTTGCCTTTAACATTCATGGATTAAGGCCAGGCATTCACAAAATCAGGAAGCAAAGCTATGTTGAACATCATCTTTGATACATCAGTGGATTGGATGAACAAGTAGATAAAGACATTTGATTGTAGAATTATTGATAACATGTGACTATAATGTCAAGGCCTGACCATCATAATCCTTGTCCCATTTGTTTGAGAAGAAGTATGTCAAGGAGGCAGTTAATCTACAGACTTCAAAAAACTATTGCCTTAAAAAAACTTGTGGATTGGTTTACATTTTGAGTAAAGTGAAGTCCTCGTATGAACTCCAAGGTGCATCGTATAAGTTGCAGATAACCTAAGCGACCATTCAGTTTGTAAGCTAACAGATATTTCAACTGGCGAAAGCTATATTTCATTAATTGTTTTTGAAGTTACAGTGCTACAAATCTATTCTGTCTCTTTATGATTTTTACTGGCATGCTGAGGACGATTTTAGTAACTTATAACAAATGCTCAGACATACTGATTTGATTTGATGCTGAGCCAAATTGAGCTAACGCGTAAATTCAACCCACCCTGCCAAAATGCATTTGTTAATACAGACACATTGAATACCGCAAGGTGACATTAAATGTTGTCAATATGAAGTGAAAGAATTTAACAAAACGAGATCATTTGGTTTAAAGAGAAAATAGATTATTACTCAGTAGTGTTGTCTCCAGGCAACGAGTTGATCAAATTGATTGTGTAGATTTGTTGATAAAATATTCCCTCTATGACGTGATTCTGAATGTAACATTAATTTTTAATAAGTGCCGTACTATATCTGCATGTATTTGTTGTAAATTCAAAATTCAACTTGTTTGGGGCTTACTTTTTTGCATTTTTCAACAGTAAGCTGCAAATTAGCGCAAGGCTAGGTCCAGGTCTTATGTTCAGGCCAAGGTTAGCCGTTTAGAGCACCTTCTGACCAAAAATTATTAAACATATTCTGCAAGATAAATAGCAAAAACTTGTTGAGGTAATCATGACGATGTATATATATATTTCATGTTCTAGTGAAATTGATTTGTAAAATAGTAGATCTGTGCCTGCAAAATGCTAATATTATTATCCGATGCATTTCATTTTTGTATAGTCGTTTTGTTTCTTTTTTTTTACAATGAAACAAAACTGAGTATAACAACATTTTTTCGTAAGATTAATGTGATTTTTTTAAAAACATTTTAAAGCAAATTTATTTTCCTGTTCAGGACCAAACATTAATACTGTACAACTTTGTCAGTATTTACGGATAACATGTGCTTTCATATCTCAATTTTGATATTTGTTTACCTAATATTTGATATGATTTTTAGTGTTAAAAGTCAATTTCCCTCCAAATTTGGCAAAGTTATTATTTGTAGAAAAAATGGCATAAACATACATTACATTTGTTTTTTTCTCTATTAATAAGATATAATATCTAATTGTTTAAAAAAAAAAAAGTAATTGACTAAATTTAGATAGCCCAAGCCAGGTTTTGTAGTGTGATTGCTAAATGTAATCGAAGGTTTCCATGACCGGTGAGGCTAAAAATCTCTTGTAAATTTACCTGTAATTACAATAATCTCTATTTTCTTTGTTTCTTTATTTGTTAATTTGTATTAACTGATGTGTTTTTATTTGTAGTAATGAAATTATTTATAATACATTATATTAAACCATCCATGTATCTTATGCATTAATTTGTGACTTATTAACATTGAGAGTATTGTTCCGAACTAGTGGTATTTATTATTTTTAATGACAATAAACCATCATCACAACCATCCATCATCGTCGTCATCATTATTATAAATGAACACACATCATTACTCCCCGAAAACGATGACATCATACATAACAAAATCACGAAGAAAACAGGGTGGCAAAAGAAGCCACACCAACTGGAAATAGAGTGAATCCCGCAACATTTAAACAAATCAAATACAAAATAGAAAACAAATCGACTTCCATGGTATTGACAACGCGACATGCTGTACGAACAAGACAGACGAAAATTGAAGCCATTATATGACAGAATGGAATATATGCCAGATTAAGTTATAGCGATGAGGGCCAAATTTATCTAGAATAATGAAGCGCAACTACTTTAAAAAGAGTTCGTTTAAAGTTATATTTAGAAACCGAATTACAGATAGTCAAAAAAATAAGATATATGTGCCAAGTTTTCATGAGTCAGGAGGAATGCGCATGTAGGCCCCGGTACTTAATAGACCTGTGTTATCCTAGCATACATCACACATCTAGAACGCCTTTTGACCCCGGTCTGTGGGGATAGTAAGGAGTCTGTTGAATGTTTCAGGCGTTTTCTATAGAAAATTCACGCCAGTATGATTCAACTAGTAATAATGTGTAAAGTGCCGATCGTTCGGTTGTCAATAAATCTAGTGTTATATTAGATTAGACGAAAATGGCTTTTCGATTAAGGTTAATATTTCATTACTTGTATATTGCTCATTTAAATTGATCGGCTCATTTGATATTAATAATAATGCTTGGTCGCCAATAACTGCTTTACTCGCAATGGATAAATCCCAATGGAACTACACCATACGGTATGATATAGTAAGTGGTGTGTAGGCTATACATAGGGAGATTGCCTGAATGTAGGCGCAGGCGGGTATTCACACGGGTATTGAACAGATCATACATGTAGGCACCATGTAATTGAATTTGCAATGACGGACAGATGACATCAGGTAATACAATAATTATTAGATGATGAATATAGAATAAGAATAAAGAAGGAACAAATTGAATAAAGACGATGCGGATGGGGGCGACATAATGGGAAGTATTTCAAAAAAAATATACACCTAATAGGACTACCATTGAAGTAGCTTTCTCCGTGTTCACACCACTGTTAACATACTGAGAATTTCTGTCCTTGATTAAGCGGCTAGTTTCCATACTTATGTTTTATATAGGGCCTGTATTAACAACCATAAGGTTAAGACAGGCACTATGTGCAGACTAAACACTAGCTCTCGTTAGATTCACTTTTATAAAATATTTATTTTAACAATAATAATGTTATCAATAAAATAATGATAATCATGATGATGGTTATGGTAATACTACAGAAATATCTGGGTCACTGAACACACTCATAATTCTTGGAGATAATTATAGCAAACTTTGAGTTGCATATCAATAACTGCTTCTTATGTTATGTTTCTGCGTGGATTACAACAATACACGACACATCCCATCAGGGCGATCTTCTAAAGGTAGCCTACAGGTTAATATGACTAAATTATTATTCTCCAATTTATATCGCTTACATTTTCGATTCTCATGGCCGGTATAAATGTACTGAAAAGCATTATATTACACTTTGCTGTTAAAACGATCATTATTAAACCCACGCGTTCACCCCAAAAAGAAACAAGCTAGTATTTGACACTTGGCCTTCATTATTAATATTTAAGGTGACTTATTGCTAATAACGTTACATGATGACGTCATGTATTCAAATAGAGGATGCTACGATTCCAAATGACGGACCTGGTTATCGTATCACGTGTTATATTGCTCAAATTGAGTAGGGCTAATCCTTCATTAACAATAGTTTCTCATTATTAATCACGAAAAAACTTGGGACGAATGGGAAAGCGCATGACTCTTTTATCAACCAACCTGCAAGTACACTGAACTTTTGGGCCTCGGTTTCTGGTTTGAATTCATTCTTGATTTTCACAGTCATTTGTCCAATACGTTATAATTAATCTAAATAATACTAGGCCTAATTTTAACTCGATGTCTAAGCCGATTTTATCTCGGAAGTTATTTAATTGTGATACTTAACGTAAACTCTGTTTAGACTGAAATGTTTAGCAAAGATATAAACAGGAATTTGAAATAATCATAAAACAACTTAAGAAAAAACAAGGGAACCGCATTATCAGGTCAATTTGATGTCACTTGACGAACACCGCAGATTAAATAGCTATAATTAATAGAGTAATGAACCTATAGTAAGTAAGTTTTTTTCAAGGTTGTGTGGTGCGGTCTTCACGAGGTTTCTGCAATTGTTAGTCATGTATGTGTCATGCCAAATATATTATCGGTATATTAGCGTACAGGCTCGTTAACACGGGTTAATAGGCGACAGTTCACAGGCATTTTTGTAGATAAGTCATGGAGTTTTTGCTTATAGCAAACAAATGATGTCCAATGCAATAATTATCGGATGCACGAAAAGTATATAAAAAATTTAAACAATTATAATGTATATAACATAAATAAAAATATTTCAAATATTAATCTTTCATCAGTACGTTTATGGACATAGAAAATTTTCCCGCTAACAATAAGCCTGTGATAATGCAATGAATAACTACTATACTGTGTACAAGAAAGAACGATATTTAAAAAAATTTTTTTTTTTTTTAATTTAAAAAATTTCAACACCTACAAGGACTCGAACCCGGGCCTTTTGCATACACAGCTAAGGTTATAATCAAGTTATTAAATGACTGTTATTATACGATATTGTGATTGAATCACCCGATCTAAAGTATGAGTGTCTTTGTTTTTTATATATTAATACCAAAACCATTTTGTGACATAGAAGACCAGAGTCTGCGTTGGACTCGTGGCTCAAAAGTTGAACTGGACATTGCCATGAACCGTCGAAGTCATACGCAGAGTACGTA
>NW_022713155.1:598372-628223 GCF_011630105.1 Anneissia japonica
GTCGTGACAATTTTCAGGACACAACTTACAAATATTTTCAATAATCAAACGCCTGTCGGTACTTTAGTGATTCTTCCTGCTGGAGTCGAATAGACAAACTTTCATTTTCCATGGGTGTAAAACAGAAGCCAGTGGTTTATCCCAGACAATAATCGTGCCGCACCCGAGGGAGGACTGACACAACAGGTGAATGTAGCTACTACAATGTAGTAACATCCGGTTGCTAACATGCTACATATGCAGCAATGGTTAGATCGTTCTTGCTGGATTCAATTCTATGAAAAGCTTACTATAGTAACATGGTGTACTGGCTTACACCCACTGGTGCACTAAATCCAGGTTTCATACCCACAGATCACTTAAAACCTTGTTGATCCAAATACATTGAGCATTGCAAAACAGAGGAATTATATACAACATTTGAAACAAAAAATGGTCTTTTAATAATGTTAAGTATAAAGAAATACTAACTTAAATGTTGAGCGGTAATGCTTAAATATCTAAGACTGTAAAATCTGTAAATAAGTAGAAAACAAGTATGCCTATAAGGCCTATAATATGCCTACATGTAGACAATAATTTAGACATAATAGTTACTTTACAAGAACTTTCGCTCCCCTTTCCCCACACCTACCCTTATTGACTTCGTCAGGCTGCCAGGTAAAGTCTAATGGGGTTTTATCAGGTGACAGCAAACATATAATACCTTAGAGAGACATAATGAAAAGTTGAGTTTCAAAAAGAATGTACTGTGCCCAATCGGATTTTAATATATTGAGACATTATTAGCTTAATTAATTAGCAAATTTGTAATAGCTGATTAGCTTATTTAAAATTAAACAGAATTGGCGTTTGCGATTCTGATAAAATTTACTAAATTTACCAGAGGGATAATGCCCACGCCATTTCTTAAACATAAACGTTCGCAGAAGTTGCTAAAGTTGAAATATTTCCAATAACGATTGTCAGTATAAATTGCGTCAGGAACACAGGAAACTAGTCATTGAGCGGTTGACTATCGCTGGGATTAGATGAACAAGCCAACTAAGAGATCGTACTCCCAGATCGCTTCAAATCGATTGAACGATAAATGCATTAGTTAATCTTAGCTTGGACACTTCGAAACTTACCTGTTACGCACGTAGCCTTCTGAAGACTTAGATTTTCTTTTCCATCGTCAAAATTGATGCTTTTTTATATATTTTTGTTCTTTCGGTGTTGGTGAATAATGCGTACGTTACAGAAAGTTTACATGTCGTATATGTATGCTGATCGGTAAAGTACATCAAGAGGGAACTGTGTATTCACCATTTGGACCAGATACATGGACGTGGCGTCGGACCAAATTAATTAAGTGCGGTTATCATCCCAGCAACAACCTAGTCTTCTGGTTTATTTCACAAAATAATTAATTCACAGCTACAAACCAAGTATTTTTTGCTTGTTCAGCTGATTTTTAATTTCATATGTTAAAGTACGATGTCAACACAATCAGAAAAGAAAATGGCGTCAAATGATTTGCATTATCACGTTTCAGATTTAAAAGATGCCGGGCCATTAGGTCGAAATGCCATCAGTTGTGATGTTGCGAAAAAACATACGGTTGTCGATTATATGACATCAATTGAACGGAAACCTTACGAGAATCAGCATTTATGCCGAAAGAATGGTATACGAGAACACAAACATAAGGGTCGTGGAGGAGGTTGGGGAGGAGGAAGATTCAAAACTCCGCCGCCTACACCTAAGGTGAACAAGAAAACATTGAAAGACATCGCTCAAGATTATCTCACAACGCTTGAATCAGACTATGTCGTTACGAATATGAACAGTGTCACCGTTGGAACTGGCAAAGAGAGTTTCGTGCAATTGACAACAGAACCAAGCGCGCCCAAAATTGACGAACATTTGTACGACACGATAACAGGTCATTACAAAAAGAAAGAACGTGAACTATATAATGAGGGAGGTAGTAAACGATCCCCTAAACAAGACGCATACTATCTGGATATTATAGATGATTGCAGCAAACCGGCATTTCCAACATCTTCTCATTCGTACGATGAAGTGAAATGCAAGACATTGTCCCTTTCTCGGTACCGAACACATATTTATTCATCTAATAACCGTGAATTCCTTAATCGAGCCAAACAGATATTGACAACGGATTTACTTGCACTACTACCAACTACACGAAGAAAACGAGTTGTTACATTTTTCATTGCCACTCTGTTTCTTTTATGTTCGATATGGCTGGCAGTTATAGCCTGAGCGTCGAAACCAGACAGTAAGTTAACCAACACTAAATACATATTCATGTAGGGTTGAATGAATAAATAAATGACGAGCTAAAAGCATAATTATTGTAGCAACATTCGTATATTTCTGTTAAAATACAAACTTTCTGAACTTTTCATTATCGATTGGCTGAATGAGGTGCGTAGCCAATATATGCATACGCGCCCAGTGGTCCGGCCTTAAAATAACTGTTCAACCGAAATCAGTGTGATATCAAGTATATTTATTTTGTAATAAGAACTGTTTTAAAACAATTATGATTATAGTTCTCAAAACTATGATTAAGTATTTTTTTCTAAATTTTATTAAACATCAATTTTTGCATTACGCTTTTAATATCTTTTTATATCTTTATTTAGAGACAAATGGACTGGTTTTTCCGACACAGCCGCACCATCTTGTAGGTGATGGCAGATTCCAGCCAGGTAGGATATTTTGTAACAATTAACATAAATATAACGATGATAATATTGTTGAATTAACCGTTTTAGCAACTAATTAAATAGTCCTAAAAATAATTCATTCGTTTACTATTTTCATATATTACATCCATGCTCGTTGCATACCTAAAATTACAACAAAGATCAAACAAAATATGACAAAATATACACTATTTATTTTGAATAGGCCCTATAGAATCGGAAAGAATAATCAAACAAATACCAATGCTTCTAATTATAGAGTTTAGCTTAGAGATGTGAAGCATGCCTAATAGTGTCACCGATGATTAAACCAATGTTGCTGATAATAAATTCTTTACGAAGTAGATTATGTAGCCTACTGCGTGTTGACTTTAATAGTGACATGTAATTGAATTGCTTTTATTTAACTTATTAGCTTTCAAATAAAAAGTAGAAAGAGAAAATATTTTTCTCTGTAATTAGCAGCCGCGTAAATAATATTTCTGATTTCCTGACTTAAATTTGGCTAGTAATCAATTAAAGAAAATGTTGATTATGCGAAACGTCTGTAAAGACAAATAAATACAGTGCCGAGAATTAATATACAATGCAAGAAAAATGGTGAAATAGACATACTGATTTATGAATGATATATACGATGAGCATATATAGATAGAAAACACTAGGAAAACCAAAAAAAAAAAAAATATTTATGTTACGTCACTCTTGTAACCATCACGAAGTGAAACTATACGTTAAGTATTTTACAGTTTTACAAAGCTGAAAACGTGGACGTAATAGGGCGTTGGATCATAGTTGTTTTCCATAGAGGTCCGAGCTAATTTTGTCTTATTAAGACTTCAGTACGAGACATACTCGAGCAACGTGCACTGACAAAATTAACATTCGAAAAGAAATATGAAATATATTAACTAATCCGCAAACTTTAGTCTATACATCACATTTCAATCAAAATAACCTCTTGTCTGAAGACTGTTTTGAATAACTGAATGAGAAACGCATTCCATCGGGAGCCAATTTGGATTCGCATCAAGTGTAACAGAGCTATTTCCAAATTCTATTTTGTAAAATGTGCAAAAATAAAATTACTTATAATCCAAAACATATACAGTACTTAAAATTGTTATATAAATTACTTAATTAAGTAAACACGAATGTGGCGCAAAATATAAGCGGTTCCATTAATTAATAAATCTCGTCTGTATTTGTTTACTATAGACCTAATTATTGGTTAGTACAGAATCCAATATTGTCAATCTTCCGTTGTCGCCTTCTCTTAGGAAATACTAAACATCCGTAGATTATTCAGCGGATGCTTTCAATAAATAATTCTTCTTGACCATGAGATTCTAATGACTGTAGAAAACCTCTGCCAAAAGTTCTTCGACATTTACAGGATATTCAATCCCTTTCAAGAGATGCTGTTGCTTCCTTCCACCAATCAAATAGGAAATTAAAAATAACAATTTGATATTATAATAACAAAGTTATAAACCATGATATGACTACGATACGGGCTACGATAAGAGTAGAATTTGGATAAATTGAAAATGAAAGAATAGCTTAGTAACTAAGGGAGAAGAAAGTTATTGTGGGCTCTTTAATCATGGAAGAATAATTTTGCTATAATCACCATTCAGGCATGTATTTTGTTCTTTCCAACAGTGACTACTGAAATCGCAACATCGGTGGGACCATTACCTCCAGAAGGTGATTGCCTCCAGCAGGAATGTGATCGCAATAAAGTGAAACTGTCTATATGTGCTTCGAATGGGATTACCTATGAAAGTAAATGCGTTTTCAAAATAGCAAAATGCAAAGACCCTTCTCTGTTTAAAGTAGGATCCGGTTCCTGCAGTTTATTGAGCAGCGATGACATGGAGGATGATCGTGATTAGAGTGCGAACTCGTTGAGCTAGAAAGAGAATCGCCTGCGTTTTCACATTCGTTGCCGGGGCGAGGTGGTGACTCAATAAGAGCTGCTGTAGGCCACAAACCTGTCATTCAAAAAACATCCCGACTGAAATATTAGGCCTACTTGGATTGATAATTGTTCTACAGTAGGCCTATATACTGGCTATATAGCCGTGGTGATGTAAATAGGCCTAACTATCGTTACCAGTATCATGACCGCAAAACGTCAAAACATATCTTGGATCGTGATACAGCTAATCACATGCTGGTAAAATCAGGATATTTACACTTTCAGTATGGATAAATAAGCTATACAAGGACTCACTGACACAGTTCTGCTTTTTTTAAAACAAATTTGAAAAAAGTTAGCCATCATAATTAGGTCTAACCAGCAGGCCTAAGCCTATAGACAGTTTGCGAGTTGCCCTAAGTAATATATGGTTTCCTGGAGGACTTGTCCAGTATAAGATAATAATTGTGTGTTTTGACAGAGATGACAAGCGTATTCTTAAAAAAATAATAATAATGTATTAGAACGTATTTCCCTCTACTGACTCCCGCCAGTCACTGTTCCATTAGTTGAATATGTTAAAAATGTTATGCAATTAAACGAAGTAAACAAGCAATTGTATGGCCAGATAAGAAGTGTACGTAGCCCTAAATAGGGGCCAGGCCGGGAATGATAATATTATAAGCAATGAAACCGGTAACGAATGACAAAGTTCCTGACTTTGTGTTACTCTTGTGTGTGCGAGCAAGAACCACGGAGATGGGTGGGTGTTCAATTCCATCCCTCATGAAGGTGTTAGGGGGTGTCTGAAATGCAAGTTAAATATATATTTCAATTAAAATGAATATATTTTGTGTAACCAATGTAGTAAATAAAATATGGAATTCCAAATTAAATTTTGTCTCAGTTCAGTATATCGTGTATAAGCCGTAGAGAAGTTGTGCTTCATAATTTTAGTCATCTCCGAAATCAAAAGCTGTAGGAACGCCTACGCGCCTTTTGTCCGCAGTTCAACAAAATTTGTTTCTTAAAAAGTTCATGAGAGTGCATAATTTCATAAAATGGTAGACCTACCGCTAAAAATACGGGGACCATGCACTGATCTCTACTACAATAGCTATTATACTATTATAGTAGATATCAGTGGGGCCAATGAGACTCACAGGATACCGTACCATAAATGAAAATTCAAATAAGACAAAAAATCATATGATCAAATTTAGTGTTCAATGTGGAGTATACTATAAACTAAAGTGATTTATTGTAAGTCTCCATGAATTTCCAACACAACATCCAACTGCAGGCCCGTAGCGTGGGGGGGGGGGGATTAAGTAGGTTACAACGAACCGCCCAAAAACTTGAGAAGGTTCGCATTTAAAAACGAAAAACTGATATTCGTATACGGTATTTTGATAGTATGTGATATGACGTCATCGTACCCTTGTATAATGGTTTCCAAAGGGTCCACTTTCTACTGAAACGAACCTACCACAAATTAAGTCACGCTACGAGCCTGAACTGTATAGTTGACTAACAAGCTACACAGAAGACTAGATCTAAAGCTCTGTCTACACTATCAAATTTTGTGTGACAAAAAGTGATATGCCCATATATGGGCATGATGACATCACACCATGACCATATATAGGCATAGCATTACTATATATGGGCTTGTCACATTTTTTTTTCAAAGAAAATTTGATAGTATGGATAGAGCTTAAGAATACACGAATTTGTTTGTCTTACAAAATTTGATTACATTTTATATGGATGGTACTCTATTGTTTCCAAATAATCTAAACAAAGATCTCTTTTTTGTCTGTTGGGGAGTAGTGTTCTTTCGTATCAGATGAATATAATTATAAGGGTGATAAATATAAGTGAACAACATAAAGATGCGTATGAATCATTTCTTTGATTATTAGTTGGTTTTTTATTTTTGTTTGTTTGTTTGTTTTAAAATATCAAAAATTCAATTTTATTTGCTACGTAATCAGCATTGTGAACCAAAAGATTACTCCCGTGAATCGGAGTCCTTGTATTAGTGCAGTACAATAAAGCTTATTTTGATTTTAAGTGTCTTATAAGTTTGGTCTTATAACTCAGTTGGCAGACTACGAATGGTAATCGGACGGTCTTAGGTTTGAATCCCGATGGGCACAATACGTTTTTTTTTCTAAAAATAAATGAATAAATAAATAAATACACATGTACATAAAATAATAGTAATAAATGAATTTAAGACAATTATCCAGGATGCCATCTGATACCGTACTGTACCACCTACGGTACATACCCAGGGTTATGAAGAACATTGGGATTAAATATTCACGAAATATATGCCTGGATTTTAACGTAGAGACCTGAGTAAAACTGCTGCATTCAGAACGAATCCGATTCGAACTTTCAGATTCGAAGGCCTACCGAACCGATCAGAAAACAGAATCAGTGTGTAAGAATAGGGACACTGGCGTTCAGCAAATCGGAAACGCGGTCCGAAATTCGGTTCGGATCCGATGTGAATGCAGCTTTATCCATGGTATCATGAGTTAGTTGTCGCCAACTGATAATCACAAATCCAGCACGTTGCAAATGATTATTGTTTGGTACGGATGTGAAAGTCTAGCGATTATACCATAGGCCTAGTCATATCCGAGAGAAACAATGGAATTATTGTTTCGACACTAAACCATTTAAGAAATACATACGACTGTTATCATTTGATGGCAGGTCACCACGCTGATAAAAATTTTAGTGCTATGATTGGAAAATGGTTTTCACGAAATGACGTCAAATTCTAGTTGGTATTCATCCGTAGGTCCCGCCCCGCCCCATACTACTGTGAATGTAAGCACGCAAGAAGTGACATCATGATGGAGGGAAGTACTCACGAGTTCCATCACCTACGAAAACATAACAATCACTTTAATATTTGACCAACTTTAATATTTGACCAACTTGAAGAGGAGTTATACAAAAAGGATTTACATATATTTTGGGAATTATTCAGAAATATGAGTAAAGGATTGAATCCTTTTCCTCGTAGGCCTATAGTAAATGTTCTAAATGGTGATTTTTATGTTCTTGAACACATTAAATACAGTATCTGTCTCTTATACACATCTAGATGTGTATAAGAGACAGGGTTAGGCCTACTCTTTTTCAAACAAACGTGACATTGTATATTCAAGCCATCTTATTATAAATGAGCATGAACAGTTTTTATAACACACATTTCTCGGTTTGGATTATATTCAATCAAACGGAAAATATATCGCACTCTGTAATTATCAAGGTAGAGAGCCGCTACAAACTAAATCGTGTTTTGATTACGATTTTCCGCTATCAAATTCAGCGGGAAATTCAGTCATTCAACCTAATTAGATGTTGATGTGTTAAAGGGTACGTAGCGTCAAAGGCACATATTGCATCAAATATTGCCAGCAAAACTTAATTATTGGAAATATAAAATAAGTAAAGCCATTTCTAATAATTCCATAGAAATATAAATACTAACATTGTAAATACTCCGAGACGGCGTCGGAATAGACCACCAACACTGCAGCAAGGTAGTTTTGTAGGCAAAGGGTAATGAATTTAATTAACAAATTCCAAGAATCGATCCTCATTGAGTCATTACATGGATAAGTTTTCTAGAAATGTTTTTGTTACTTATTATTTCAATATGAATGTGATTTGCATACAACACATGCATATGCACATTGGTCTAATGGATGTCCGGCACCGACGTTAATATTTTGCTGAGGTGAATTCATGTAAAGTCTAACTTAATGGCAGAAGAATAACCCATAACCTACGGTATAGCGTCATTGTGCTGAATTGTGATCGGTTAATTTACAGCACTGTATACCGTATCAGTTATAATATAATAATATTTACTCCGTCTAAATCTTTAGTAAATATATAAAATGACATCAATTTTTGTTCTTTAATATGATCCTAAGCTCGCATATGACACGAGTAAATCAATAATGGGCCTAAAATCCAGGCTACTAATGTAATCCTCTATATCTGTCTATATATTCAGCTACCTATTTCCTCTAGTATTTAGTCCTACTATATCTGGTATTTTTCCAAATATTAATAAGTGATTCATTCATGAGAAAATACATGTGTATATATATTATATATATGAATTATTATTATTATTATTATTATTATTATTATTATTATTATTATTATTATTATTATTATTATTGTTATTATTATTATTACTAGAAATTGCAAATTGCAAGTGAAGTGCTGCAAAGTACAACAGTGCATATAAATGTTCTTCGAACAAAATTATTTATGTGAGTCAAGTGAAAATAATTTATAATAAAAATATAACAAATAATATGAGACACGACCCATTGTCTATATTAGAACACTGACGAGCTGACGTAGAAACATATTAAAAACGAGCGTTGGTACCGTGTATGACAGTCTACAACAAGCGTCACCTAAATGTAATAATTAGCACGCTCAAATAGGCTAGTAAATAAGTATTAACTGGGTTCGTAAATAATATTGGCCTCAAAATATTGTGGCTGGGACATGGGCCGATTAAACGTAGAAATAAGAAACCTAGAAATATAGTAAAAACGCTGAATAGTAATACTCGAGCGTCGCGACATGCGTACGTTGGTACGTGTAGGTTAGTCTACAAACGTCGCCTAAAGTAATTGATTTTACCCGACAGAACGAAAGAAGGAAACTCCGCTTTTCAGTCGTCTTAGGCCCTTGTTTTTTGACAAACAATGACCTTTCCGAGGTCAAAATGCTGTCAAGAATATGAATTGGCTGCTTCGCAGCAATTATTATTATTATTATTACATGTACTTTTGAGCGCGTACCGTATTCATCATTCTAATATACATTGAACATGTGTGAACATCCACTGCTCTATATACTGATTGGTTGTGATACAGCGTAAAGCATGCACTCGCCAAAATGTAGGCCTACTGTACGCATATCATGAAAGAGACTTCAGCTGGCGACGAAGATGTAGCCTACCACCTTAACACAATACATGTACCTAGAAATATGAGTAAAGGATTGAATCCTTTTCCTCGTAGGCCTATAGTAAATGTTCTAAATGGTGATTTTTATGTTCTTGAACACATTAAATACAGTATATACAGTAGCCATATAAATAGGCCCACGCTATATACATTTGTCAAAAATTAATGAAAATTTAGAATAGAGTTTTAAAACGGCATATAACACATTTTCAATATTATAATCTTGCAGATTCACACTACGATCACTTGTCTCTAACAAGATTCCCAAATATAGAATTCTTATTCAGATATAAGAAGTCGACCATATCTTCATTCTTTGTTTTTTTCTTATATGAATCACAGGAAAGACAGCTTACAGCACGCATTTAATGGTTCAACATCAGTAGGATAATACATAAGCAAAAAGCAGGCATTGTGACTCAAAATGTCTTCAACAACAGCCAGAAAGTAGGTCACAATTTGAATCTGATGAGGGTTCTAGCGTTGTGAATACATCATTACTCAAAAATACAAATATGATGTGTGAAAAGGAATACTTTAATTACTTTACTAGACAAAATACAAGAGGCGAGAGACGATTAGCCATTAATCCTAGAATTGGGCCTATAGCTGAAAGCAAAATCCTAACCGACCGACCCGACAGACCAACCCAGATTGTCACTGTGCTTGGCCAACAAAACACATTCTGAGGGCCTAAAAAAGCTCTGAAGAAAGTGATGTAAATTGACGATACTTCATATTTCATACTTTATTCATTCATATTTCTGCAAAATGTACAAATAAAGTTATGGAAAAAATTGTTAAAGGTAAATAACGTCCTGAATACAATAGGCTATGCATTCAGAAACCATTACAGTTCTTTCTAGAAAAGCTGTATCTTAACATTTCAGACTGGTTTCCATAAAATCACTACATACTATCGCTGAGAGCTGTTGGCGAAGCTGATGTCGTTCAAATTGGGGAGTCCTCCCTGATTGCGTCGAGTTCAGTGAAAACACCTACCGACAGAGAAGCGATTTTATGGTAACTAAGCATTACATGACACGTCACATTTATCAAAATAATGTTGTAAAGAACCAGACTGAACCTTGACAGAACAGATGAGTTCAGATTAGCAGTAGTCCCACGTGCCATCTCTATCTATAATTCCTAAGCCCATTTATAGAAATGTTAAATCCAGGAGGAACCGATCGTATCAGCAGCATTATGCATTATAATGTGCAGAACCCTGTAGATTTCCCCTTTAGGGGGGAAACTGTTCAATCACTCTGTTTTGCAGAATGGTCACAGTTAAAACAAATATACATTATGAATGTTCACCCTACAACGTATATAAGATATGCTGTCTAAAAACCATAAAGAATTTAGTTCAATAAATTACATATTTAAAAAGACCAATGGACTTTTTCGCTAACCTCACCCTCCCCACCCAATTGAATCTTGTTGATAAGATCACACAAAACGACATTAAGGAGCTTTCGATTTGTGCGACGACACGACGCTAGAACGGAATCATTCATGCGTGACCGTCCTACATGGCGTAATACGTTCTCTGCATACGTAAATTTGGCCAAATTGCGTTCCAGAATCTACTCGACGAGGTGACCTTAACGTTCCTGCATGCGCAGATGACTTTTACTGACGTCATTGCGTTCTACGTCCTACCGTCGTCGTCGTGCAATCGAAAGCTCCCTAGTGTTTCAACATAGGCAAACACATGCGTTTGTGGTAAAACACGTGGGCAGCTGCTTGTTTGAGACGCGCACATATTCCAGGCCCTGTTCTGATTGGTCAGTTGTTTTAAGTTTGATTAGCACTCAAGAAAGGTCCATTAAGGTCTTAAATTCCCAGTCAGCCAATCTAAGTGTTTATGCAATGAATAAGGGAATAAGTATTAAAAAAAAAAGTTTATTATTTTCCTGTGCTCATTTTTAACTGAAAGTTGACACCTTTTAATTTTAAATACACAACAGCGGCAGACCCAGGAATTCAAAATAGAGTAAACACACGGAGGGACTTTGCAGATGGACTACAGCCCAAAAGTTGAAGCTGAGGTTTGGAATTCTATGGTTATGACAACTCTAGATGGACAGAAAGTAAAATGACAGATTTAAATGTTAAATATAATAAATATTTGAGAAAATAACGTATGTCCCTATCGGAATTCCACCCCAAGACCTTCCGAATACCCCTCGCATACTCTACCAACTGAGCTATGAGGCCAATTGGTGCACAGCCTTGGATTTTCTCATTAGGACACGTTTTACTCAAGGTATTGCATAATAAGCAATGAATAAATGTCATTAAATTTGAATGTTTAAATTTTACTTTTTTCCCATTTTGTTTGTTTTGAAATCATTCCTGTAAAAAGTATGTTAATTCAAATATTTAATTCCATTCAGTGTATCTTTATAGATACACAATTAGACCATGAAAGTGGATGGCACACAGCAGCTATAAAGCTTATGTTCAGGTGTTCAAATCCAAGGCTGTTCATTTTTCGTTATATCCTACAGCACTGCAGTACATAAGTGTACATGGCATTGAATGTATAGAATCTGTTTGCAATGCACTGCACTGTTATACTCCCAAGGGAGTAAAGAAGGCTACACATTGCTCATGTTTGTCGATGATTCAATTACCAGGGCAGTAATGTCATAAAAGCAAATGTTACAATCTTTGAATTGTAAATGTCAATATATAAACTTATTATTATTATTATTATTATTATTATTATTATAATTATAATTATAATTATAATTATTATTATTATTATTATTATTACTATTATTATTATTATTATTATTATTATTCTTATAATTATTGGTTAATTGAAATATAAAATCAGTTTACTCAATCAAATATTGTTTTGTGAATTGTCCGTAAAGTTTGTTTTACCTTGCATGTATCTGAAATTTTCAGTTATTGACCTGGGTTTTTATGTACATTCTTTTGTAAATTTATATGACATTTGTAATAAAGAATGATGAGAGGAAAGCTCAACTATATAAAATTATAAACATAAAGCAGAATATTGCACAAATTTTAAAACAAACAAAATATGTAAGCTCATCTAGATGAAGTATATAAAGACTATTCCTATTGGTTGTATTCAAAACTCTTGAACAAAAAAAAATTCTGATTTTCAGATATTAAAACAATGGACAATAACTCAATGATAAAGATAAAATTAGGTTGATCGTATGAACTTCATAAGGAAAGCCCAACTTAACTCTAGCTGATACCAACTAAAAAGGCAATTATTTGCAATTGAATGTCTTGGAATGTTGAGTCTGTTCATAGGCATTCACCATGGCTTTGTGAGACCACCTCCATGGTGAGATCTAATACTTTCTTTGATTTGATCGCAGTGAAGGGCATTTGAGGGCGCTACCAGACAACACTCCATGCTGCTCTATGCTATAGATGTACGCTGGATTAGAGAATGCAACACTGGCTAATGACGGCTCCTTAAACCTTGGAGTACGGCTAGTATACATTCTGCTCTCCTAGTAAGAAAAAATAGTGTCAGTAATTTATATTTTACCAGTGGAACTACAAGCAAGTGACAAGCTCAGAATAGAGTAAAAATTATGTATTTAAGTGAATTAACAAAAACATTCTATTGATAATGCAAAATATACTTAGATCTGAGTTTAATTCTGAAACAGTTCTGTCAATTCAAATAATATATTTTATTTTTTAAATAAGATTATTAGTTTTATCATCATTGAAGTTTAGGAATGAAATTATTCAAAGAAATCTGGGAATTCCTTTCTCTCACCTTTTTCACAGGTTGCTTATCCCGTGAGCTTCCTTTCGTCACTGTGTACGATTCAACTTGGCCTGTGACTAAACAAGGAGTTATTACCTTTGGGGCTTCTCGTTGATTCTGCATCACCACCTCTGGACTCTCTGGATCAATCAAACGCTGTATTTGCGACCGTATCCCTCCTGAATCTGTTGGCTTTAGCGACGGTGGCTTATTCACTATGATCTCTAACTGATTGGCTGGGTTCAACGAATAATTAGTCTGATATTTACTCATTGCATCTCCACCTCGATGAATTGGGGATGGTATGGAGCGGGGAAGTCGTGGAGAGTGGTTAACACGTGCGCTATGGGAACTTGACCCACGTATATGTTCTCTCGGTGTAATTAGTCTGCGTCCCTCGATTTCTGGAATAACCGGTTGAGAATTCAACCCAGCAAACATGGCATCATCCATCGAGTTCCTGACAGCTTTGTCTTGCAATTCAAGACGCGAAACTTGGAAATATTTTTGCGGATTGCGAGCAATCATGAACCTGTCGGAGATTGCGTGCTTGTTGTCCAGCAATTGGCTGTAATCGATTGAATTTTGTGTCGATTTTGTTGTTCCTATATTTTTAGGTGTCGCTGGTTGTCCATGCTGGTTTAAATCCAATGAATCTGATTCACAATGGCTGATTTCTTTTTGAGGTAATTTAGGATTGACGCCGCCATTTGAATCATTTTTTCTCAGTTCAGCCGTCTTTGCTAACATGCCTTCAACATTCTTTATCATACGATTCTGATTCGTAGAACATTTTTCATAGTTTTGATCATGGTTAGTCACACAATCAACTAAACTACTGTCATTTACATTGTTATAATTAACGTTTGGTCCAACTTGCTCTGCATGTTCTTGTTCTTCATAATGTTCCTTCTCTGTTTGTTTTGGTGTAAAACTCTCGGTAGAAGTATCACTAATAAATACCTGTGTATTGTAGGGGATTGTTTGTGAAGTTTGCTTTGTTTTTTCAAAATCTGCAGCATGTTGGTTGTCTGTATTATTTGTTTCAGTTCTTTTATTCGTGTAATTTATCAAATGTTCACTTGTGCTCTTTGGCCTTGTATCGCTGGATACGCTTCGTACGTCACTCGATTCACTGCTCCTGAAACTCATTGCAGAGCTGCTCCCCGACTCATTTCTTTTAACGTATCTAGTAGTCGGTCTACCCTCAATTTGAACAGCACCCTTGCAGTTCTGCATGATGACTGTATTACCGTAGAAATTCTGCGAATTTGAGAAATGATGCGAACTGTTTGCACTTTTGTATCTAAAGCTAAATGTTGATGAATCAGATATAGGGGTGGACTCAGTGCTGCAACGATGCGATTTAAGAGCAGTGTTCCGTGGACTAGGCTTCTCATCTTTATCAATGTTCAAAGTTATATTATCAGATTGTTTTGATGAAGTTGGGGAAGAAACTCTACCGTCTGTTTCATTTTTCTCGTTCTAATTTAAGAAAAAGTACATCAGTTATAATGTTTTTAAAATTAGTAGCTTGACTGAATAAAATACAATTACAAAAAAAACACTCAATATTTTCCAGTCAGTTGAATTCTTTTCTAAAGATATATGGTTGGGCCATTAACAAGCACAAAATGTTAAGAATACAATACTGACACCGATATAAGATGCCCTATTACCACGATAACATTAATTCAACAAAATTCCAATATAATACACATTATCCATAATGATATACCCGTTATATTAAATAGGCAGTATATGCAAATTATTTAAAATAATCGTATAAAAAAAATTGGATTAACTACTACATGGCTTCTCCATTGTAAATGGTCCTGTGGTCACTGAATACTTTCTTCATTTCAGCATTTATGACATACACAAGATAATGTGAATGTACAAACTGATCCATTTTACTGAATGTGTAAATAAATGCAATATTTCATGTTAAAGATACACAGTCTGTGTTAGTATACGCTAATAACCGTATAATATTTTTTGTTTTAATTGTATAACTGCTGTCCAATGCTATAAGCTGTCAATCAAAACATTTTCCTTGCCAATAAACAGAAAAAGTAAATAAAACTATTCCTAATTTTTTACATTAACCCTTAAACTGACTGACATAAAATTTAAGGCTTTATAATCTGTAAGTTTTTATTGGAAGTTTATAATCTATTTTTCATTCAAATACGCAATTTAGTTTTTTGATTTTTTTTTTTTTGAAAAAATATTTGCTCAGATTTTTTTCCACAGACAGTATATTCTATAGTGTATGTGATACAATTTTAGCATTTATGATATTTGTATGTATGAATGAATAAGCACTGAATGTAAAATAAGCATATATTTTTATTATATACTTTAATATATCTTGAAAATGAATATGTTTGCATAAATCATTCTTATGTACTTACAGTTTATGTATCTTTTACAAATGAATAATACTAGATTATTATCAAAAAAACCTTTACCCTTTCCAAGCAGTATTATATTATATCTAAGCTTGAAATGCTAAATATAAGAACCAGGCAATATAACTTACGGGATGCACTACCGTTTGGACGCCAGTATACTTGGGTACGGAGGCTGTGACGGTGGAAGAGTTAACGCTAGTACCTCTGTACTGGCTAGTGATGCCGATCTGACTAGGTGCCTCACTAGGAGAGAGAGGTCATTTTTGGTGAACATGAGTGCAAAGCGGTGATTATCAATTGCAAACCCCAAGCAAGTAGTAAAAAGCTACCTAGATGCATGTTAAGCTAAAGCTAGTGCAAGCAAACTTAAAGCAATCAAGCATATACGTAGCAGGCTTGGTGTTCAACTTGAAAAGCAAGCAGAATAAAACTTATATGCATGCTTGGTACATTAAAATGGCTTTGTCACAAGTATCATATGCTGCGTTCCTATGCACTACGTCATTACCACTTGTGATTATTAGCGTTCACAACGTTAAACACGTTCCAATAAACACTCCATTAAACGCTTGCAAGTACTTACGCCATTCACATATGCAAATTCATAATGGAGACTAAAAGATACGGATGAACACATAGGTTCACATGGATATGAGGGTCCCAATTGATCAGCTCAGGCTGGATGGATTACCCTAACAAAATATTGTTGAAATAAAAATAAATAAAATATATACAGTGTTTTGAGATGGATGGTTCTATGCATTTTTGAGAGGTGTTTCAGTTACAGAAAAAATGGAAAAGTTTGGTTTATCTAAATAATTATTCCTAAGATAGAATAACTGCCCCTCCATTGAATATACGATTATAAAAAATTTAGTGACATGGACAATAAATTTCATTATTTGAACAGCCAGCATTATAAAAAAAAATTACATAGATATCCATGACTTGCATCTTCAGTGCTTATTTAAATATAGGAATTGAAAAAAATTGTGTTCATGGGTTGATTGAACATCACGAATGCGTGAAGACGTAATCCTGACTTTCCAAGAACATTCTCACACAGAAAATAGAAGAATCATGTTTTTACGTGAGAGGATACACATACAGGATGCCGTATGCTGACATTCAATTATATTTTTTTGGGGGTATTCCCCAATATAAACCCGGGTTTTTATGAAGCTGTTTTCATAGGTTTGCTAGGCATCACGATGTGTGATCATGATGATCATGTGTGCAATGCATAGCACTGAATGTACCAGTCACTGAAAACTGGATACACACTTATTGCAGCCAGGATGCGAAGACCTGGATGAATTTCAATAAAGGATGAATGCAGGCACGAAATAACTTGTGATAGAGCCAACTTAATGAACAGAATGCTGGACTTGAACTACAGCACAAACATGCAAAAACACCATCCAAAATTTAGCTTATTTTTTCCCTGATAAATTCAGTATAATTTAAAATGGATGTTGCCAAATTCTCAAAATAATCTAAATTCAAGTGTTAACATTTAAAAATTAAGAAAAAATTGAAGTTTAAAATACACTATCAAAAAACTGTACATTCCAGTTAGTAATAAACAAACATTAATAGTAAATAACTTTAAAATATTTCAACAGAGAAATCAAAATTATATACATTGTACTGCAATCATTATTGAATACACTTCACAGGTTTTTTTAAGTACACAAAAAATTATACATTTTTTTACATAGACATACACACATGGACACAGACACAACAAACAGCACAAAAATATCAAAGAGAAATTTGCATGAATATGACTAATAATGACATCATCTTGAAATCAGTGATCTTTTGAGTCAATGATTTCAGTTTGAGTCATTTCAGAGTCTGTCATTTTTTATTCATTCTTTTTTGGGATCCATCATTTTTAGCTAAGTCTGAATAATTGTGTTGGATTTCAGTCATTTTTAAGATAATTTATTTTTAAGTCATTTTTACTAGCACTTGTAGTTTATGAACCATTAGTCATTTGTTGATCACGAAAATGTTGGATCACATCTGTCCTGTTAAATTTCTGATCAGATTTTTTGTCTTATCAGAATTAACAGACATTAAGTCAGAATTCACCTGATTGTGTATGTATGTTTTGGACATCTGATCAAACATATCATGTGTCTTTCCATGTCTTTTGGAAGCTGAGCACAAAGTGTGATCTAAAAAAATTGTGTGATCACAAAGTGGAATGTAGTCTGATAAAAATGGTAGATGATTCAAGGGGGCCCAGCCAGCCCGAGGACCACGACCTGAACCCCAACCATGGTGGGGCCAAGGTGGTATAGATCCTCCATCTGTGACAGTACCTTCCCGGGCCCCCTCTATTTTGAATCCCTGGATCCACCACTGTATAGTGTATGCCTGGTCAATGTCTTATTCATATTTGATGAACAGTAGTAAAGTAAATAAACATTGATTATCATTATTAAGATAAACAAACAAATATAAAAAATCACATATCTACAATCTATAGCATACTAACCTAGAGTTTCTACTTGCACTCATTGCGTTAGTTTGTGGTGTAAACGTTACATGTTGGTTTTGATTCAATGCGACAGACAAGGTTTGGTCTACACTACTACTAGAAGGACGAGGTCCTGAGAGTTAAAAGCAAGGACAAAAACAGATATTATAGCAGATTATACCAAAAAAAAATGTTTGCTTTGCCCAAGCACAGAGACTTTTAATAACCAAGGTCACTTGTCAATTCTTTTATTTTTTCGCATTTTTTTTCTATATCGCCTAGACATAATTGTAGGGTACATTTCTAATCATTACTCATCCCAATCAGTTTTAAAGATTGAAAAGTGGCATTATGAAACACCATACATGTTGTTTGGGCTCTTTGGGAAAAAGGCTGACCCTAATTTTTAGGTGGTCAGGCTTGGGCAACACAATGTTTTTCTGGCCTTAATAATCATTGATTAATAGCATATCAATAATCACTGATCAATAAGGGGTGGGTAGAGACAACATGGATTTTATTCCTCAAGAAAAAAAAGGCTAGCCCTTGACCAAAATCGTTACTTTGTCTAAAACCTTATTACTGCTACAAGACATGCTTTTCATGTTAATTACAAATTTGCTTACAAAGACTAAAAGTTAGATTTTGTAGCTACTTGTAGTAGACTAGAGGAATGATGATCAAGAAAGGGGGAAATCAACTAGCAGATTCAAATTATACAGTATATTCAAGGAGAGCCCATCCCTGTGAATGAAGAGAATCGGATCAAGTGTCTAGGGAAGTGATTCAACCAGATATTTAAGGATAATTTTCAATCTCATTGGGAGATACAAGTGTGTATACAGACAAATGTGTGTGGTCGGGAAGAGCGAGAGGGTGTATATGAGATGTGGGTGTAATGACAAATTTGGGCATGTGTATGGGGAAAGTGAGTCTGTACAGCAAGTTGGAAAAATGTGGGAGGAAAACTATGTGCATATAATACCGATGAAACATTACACTTTTTACTATTTTAGTACTGTATTTTTCTTTCACAATTCACACAGGATATTAATAGTCATTCTCCATTTATAATCACTGTCAGGTCAGGTCACTGGTCTCCCTCCACTACTTTGAATAAAGTACTGTTTTGGGCATGAGCTTATTCTTTATCCATATTATTTTTATTATTATTTTGTTACTTGTTTGTCAAAGAGTATTAGGTTCTACAGGTCTATGCTAGAAAAGTTTCAGTAAACATTATTCACAAACCTTGTCTGGAAGTCTCATTTTTTTCCAAATTCCCTGCAAGAAGAATAAGTAAATATTATAATCCTATTATTGATATATATAATATGGACTAATTTTTAAACTGATCAAAAGAATAGTGTATATGTACAGAATGAATGCATGGATACACAGTACATTGGGACTGGAAGGAATTTATTCTATAACCTTCAAGCTAAATCTCAACGAAAATACATGTTGCTTAAATACAAAATTTACATAAATTTGATAATGATAATGAAGATGATAAAGATAATGATGACGATCGCGATGACAATTACACACAACAATAACAATAAGCATAAAATATAAACATAATTGTTTGAAGATGATAATACAAATAATGGAGTTATAACTAACCTCTTGTCAGCTGTCTGGAAGATGACCTTATTAAAGGTGAACCCTGTTGTTTACCTGAACTTGCTCGTCTTAAATAAGTAAAAAAGAAAAAACATCAAAACCTCATATGATGAATTGAAAAGGTTTCTCCACCCTTATACTTTTTATTAGCCAAACAAAACAAAAACAATACCTTTTCCGATGTAGCGGGAAAAGCCAACAACACAAATCATACAAATTATATATAAACAGAATTCAATACAAACCCGTTGTATACATGAATACTTGTTGCGGATGGGCATTTACTGCGAGTTAATGATTTAGAAGTAAATCCTGAAAAAGAAAACACCAAATACCAATCAAATCAGTATGTATACGGTATTACATTAAAACGAATCAGAATAATGAAATGCAAGCATTTGGGAATGTACCTTAACATGTCAAGTTTGGCCAACATTGATTAATATTATTTCTCTTGACACAAAGCCATTGAATAGTATTGCAGTCCCCCTACTACTTGGGGATCGGATTCATCACTAGCCACCAAGCGCAAGCTCGGTGGTCGAGTGGTTAAGACACCAGGCTAGTTATCTGGAGGTCGTGGGTTCGATTCCCACCTGAATCACTCATTTTTTTTTTGTAAGCATTTGGGAACATACTGAACATTCAGTACTACAACACGTCAGGTAGGGCAAACATTGATTCGAATGATACAGTAGTTTCAACTAAAATTCATAAGAAGTTTGTGTCAATCAAGCAATTTTAGTGAGAAATACGATTCTTATCAGTTCCTTAAGACAATTAAAAATATATTTCTTAACTAAATAACTAATTTTTTTAACCTTTTGTAACAATTTCTGTATATGTTTGACTGTCATCTGTGAGCAACGACATGCTCTTCAAGGGACTCCTTGATCGTCTGTCAACCATTGTATTATCTATTCCAACTGGAACCACCTTCTCATTTGATCCCCATTTGCCACTGCGCATTGAGAGCGTTGAGTTGATTTGTTTGTTGCAAGGTCGATTTTGAAAAGGTGAGGGCGCCCGTTGGCCAAGTGACTGAATAGTCTTTCGCGTGTCAACAACTGAATGGCTCCAATCAAATTTTTCATCTTCATTTTATATAAAATATAAAAAAATATCAAATAATATACAGTATTAATATAGAAATGTTCATATTAGATATTAAATATTATTTCATGTCCATGTTAAATTTATATTTGATAAGTTTACTTTGTGTATTTAGGTAAATTATTAACTTTCACCAGAAGTTGATTTCGCCCTCCAATTATCTGTCATATACTCAATCTCCTTTCAATATACTTTGTATAGACCCTTAAACTGGCTGGTAGCTATATCTTGGGATTTTTTTATTGTTCTGATCTGTCTCATTGAAAATTGATAACTTACGTCACTAATTTATATAGAACATAACATCTCCCACCCATCCAAGTGCTACATTCACAAGAAATAGAAAGGCTTGGAAAGACTTGGCAGCCAACGTCTAGATTAGGTCCGGCAACAATTGAATAATTGATTGATTGATTGATTGTTTACAGCTTCTATTTATCCTCCACATCTAACTGCTGTTTCCTGAAAGCTGACATTATCAGTTGGCAGGCCTTACATGTGAGATTATGCGGTTTAAATTGCTTGCTAAGTTATAAATGAATAAATGGTTTGAACTAGCAGATTTGCAAGGGCTTACAAATACCCTGGAAAACAGTGTTGAGTTGCCAAATATACCGACTCTATATTGTGTTTTTCTTATTGTATCTAGTAACTTTCTCAAGGCTTTTTATAATTCTCAAATTATATTACCATAAGGGTCAAACAAGTATATAGAGTCAGGGTAGAAATAGAGTTAGGGTAGTAATAGGGAGGGATGAGACAGAGTAAGGGGTTATGATTGGGTTAATTGTGGGTAAAGGATTAAAAGTGGAGATGGAAATAAAATAGATATGGGAGAAGTAGGGTTGGATGAATAACGAAAGGGTGTATTACAACAAGAAGTCAGTGCTGGTAATGGCATCAATGGCAGAGATGGGACTTGTGATACAGATAGTGTTTTGTTAAGAATGGGGGTGGGTATAGAGTTGGAATAGGGTTGTAGTGAGATTGGGACCATACCTGCAAATTGTAAGTCAGCAAGTTGATTGGCAACATAATTCTCTGCAAATGCTTTCTCGTGGTGTGGGCACAGGCCTTCCACATGGCCCAGGGGGACTCCAGTAGCAGCTAACCCATGGTTCCCTTGGGAGTAATGGAATGTTGTTTGATCTATGAAAAAAAAATCAATATTATATTAAATTTTTAAATATATGATTACTATCGATAAAAAAAACTGCTGATGACTTTAAAATATAAGTAACTGTAAACATACCTTGGGTGGCTGGAGGTAGGACACCACTCATTAAGTAAGCATTTGTAATAGCTTCTAAGTACTCTGTCTGCAATGCAAAAACTACAATTATAAAAACTATATAATAAAAAAATAATTTATCACTATATTCCTAAAGTAGCATTTGCATAAGAAGCATTTATTCTTTTATATCTGATGATAAAATGTAAATCACTTGAGCACTGTTCACAATATCAATTGAGATATGACATCTTCATGCCTATTAATGGCAAAATCACAAATATTTGTTCCAGAAAACTTGATAGTGCAGACTGTAGATAAGTACCATCTACAGTATGTCTAGTAGCACATATCACCAGGTCTCCCACTAATTAAAGAGCTCCCTCCAATTAAAGACCACATTCTGTGGTCCCCACGGGTCCTAAGTCTCCTGGAAACCGGGACGGCCTCCCGCACTCCCGCGAGTAAGCAAGAATCGCCCGGAAATTAACCCATCTCTGAAAATTCATAATTTTGCTTGTTTCCACTAATTTATTGCCGATGGGTATCACTGTCCAGCAAAACTAAATTAAATGTGTTAAGAAAGCTCATTAACCAATCAATGGCAGATTCAATGGAGGGGGAAGCCATCCCTTGCCCCTAAATATTTCAAAATTATAAAAAAATTGGGTAGAAAAGAAAATTATATTCAAATTCTGACGAGAGGGCTATTTCCAGCTGTCTTGAGGTGCTAGGGGCCTAGGCCTATAATCATAAATTTTCTTACCATGAGAACCAACCATAGTGGGGCTAATGTGGTCCAGACCCTCCATCTATAAAAGTCCCTCTCTTCCGCCACCCTTCGAGCTGCCACTGCAGATCTCCCGGAAATGACTTCTCCCAATGTGGGACCCTCCCCCCCACATTAACAAATGTCTTTCATTATTGTAAGTAGAGACCAAAGCTGCTAAAGACCATGTAAACACCAGTCCCAAAAATACTCTTTAATTGGAGGGAGACCAGTATTTGTACTTAATGATTGATTGATATTCATTGATACATTGAACAATTGATTGACCAACCCTGTGAGAAAGTTATTTTATTACAGCATATATTTCTTACCTTCTTTAGTTGCCTCTCCTCACATCGTTCCTGTACAAATACTGGTACTCCATCATGCCGTCCTGGCGTGTTACTCCGTCTCCCGGCTGAATAGAGTCGGTCTGTGTGTCTGTACCTCATCTTTTGATAGAAAAAAAAAAATCAATATCAGAACAGAATTACACAAATCAGCAGTGATGTTGGTAGTCTACAAGTGAGATAAGATTCAAGAGTGTATTTGTTTAAAGGCACAATGACAATAGATAGTTATAATTAAATACTAATTACCTTCTTTTTCTCATTAGGTTTTGGAGTTGATGGTTTCTTTTCCTCATTGTCTGTTTGGTTGGAAATTTTCTCCTTCTCTTTTGTTTCTTTGTCTGCTTGTTTTTCCAGGCTGCTTCTTTTTTTGTCTCTCTCCTTTTTGCTCTTTAATTTCTTCTTTTTAGTGAGCTATAAAATAGATATCACACAATTTTTCAGTGGATATGGGCTATGTGAGCATTTTTTTATATTTGTACATATAGCTTTATGTAATGTAACTCCACATTAGCTAAATCTAAGTACATACTACACAAATTAACAATTCAATTTTTTTTAAAGTTATTAGAATTAGTCTGTAACAGAGAGCATATGAGTGCATAGGCTACACTTCACTGTATCAATACATTTATATCTATGGTATATAGTCTTATTTTGGATACATATGGTCTCCATTTGAGTGCACATAACAAAAAGTTGCATATTACCTTTGGTGCTAGAGCCAATAGATGGACTGGTAGACCATCATCAACAGAGCTGTCTGAGCCACTTGTACTAAGGATATAAAAAATGAGTAATTATTAATATTTCTTACCATACTTACAATAAAATGAACCCTATAAAAAATGGCTCAGTCTAATCATCTTACCTTGATTCCACAGCAGATGTGTAGTCTTCGTTCAAATCGACTATACCATTCATTGGCATAGGGGATCCTGTTCGCTGAAGGTGTGCAAGTATATCTTGTCTCATCTTCTCCTTTAATTCATCCAAGATTTGGTCATACTAGAACAAATGAAATTGGGGTGAATATTTGGTAACACTGATGATTTTTTTTTTTTAAATTGTTTTCTTTGTCTTTTTGTTTTATTCAAACAAAAAGAAAAACAAACCTAAACAGCCTAGTTAATTATGTGTTGGTATTAAGCAAAAAAAAAAAAAACATATGGGCAAGTAGACAAAAATATATTTTAAGACAGAATTTATTGTTTTTTGCATAAAAGACAAACAAAATGGATGGGAGCTTTTTCTTAGTAATTTGACAATAAATTTACATCTACAGTGTTAGTAATAACATACCAAATATTTGACCAGAACACAATACTGTACATGCAAAACATCAATACATACATTCCTTTGTATATTAACAATTTTGATACTCAAGCGTGGAGGAGAGCATGCTACAGTATATTACTCATGCTTGGAGGATGGAGTATATTCATAAACACTAGGAAAAAGGGGAGTTGCCTGGAAGATATGTACTATGTTGACAGAGGTAGGATGAACTATGAAAGAGTTGGTTTCAGGATACACTTAACTGACAAAAGTTAGGAGGAATCGGAGTTGCTTGGAAGACCGTAATAATGCTGGGAGAAATAGGTAAGTTTTACAAAAGCTAAACAAGGCAGATATACAAAGCTATAAGGAACTATGTAATTTGCTTGGAGGGCAGATGGTAGGAATACAGATCATTTCGGTCGCACCCTATTGTTATGCATTTCGGTCGTTGTTCACAGCCACGGTATGGAATGCCAATGTACATTCGCTCCATACACCGCGACCGAAATGCATAACCAAAATAGCGCGACCGAAATGCATAACCAAAATAGCGCGACCGAAATGCAGACGCGACCAAAATGGTCGGATACCGATGGTCGTGGGGTCTTAGGGAGGTTTCTATCAGGTAGGAGTGATACCAAAATGATGGGAGATAGATAGGTGAAATAATTTAATCAATCAATCAAAAAAATGATTACTTCTGAAGGATAGTAAATGTGTAATAATAATAATAAACATCATTAAAACAGATAACAAAATAATGAATAATTTTAACATGCCTATCTGCCTGACTACAAACAACATTCCAATTGATTTAAAATATTAGTACTTTTAACATACACTTAAACTGATATAACATATGCATGAACAAATCATATAAAAAGTAAAGAGAAAATTAGAAAAAAAATAAGAAAAAAAAATAATTAAAATGAAATAAAATGGATGAATATGGAATTGTTATATAATATAATGACAGTATATCTCAAATTATATATGTATTTACCATGTTGATGTTAATAGAAAATGTTTGCAAACAAAGATGACATATCCACATATTAGTTAAGAATAAAATATATATTTATTCATTCTATATGAAAATAGTTAGTTAGTTAGGCAAAGATTTACTATAGAAATCTATAATTGTATTCCAGCCGACATCACCACCATCTCAACAACTATCATCACAAATTTAACATTCTCTTCACCATCGTCAACATAACCAGTGTCATCACTTTCACCATCAGCATCATCAAAATCATTTTTCACTACCATCATTATTTTAATACCACCACACATAAAATTGAATCTTCCATAAGATAATAATTCCATAATTATCAACATCATCATCTCCACTATCACAATTATTATTATCATTAACATTTTCATCTTTCTAGTATTACCTTCACCAAAACCATCATCATGATTTTCATATCATCATGCTTAAATTATTCATTAATACTATACTAAACTAAATTCTTTCCGAGCCACTGGGGCCCATAGGGCTGGAGCTTATCCCCAGTTTCTGCAGTGTGAAGAGGATGAGAGTTGTACTCCCCCTGGACGGGACACTAGTCCATCGCAGGTTAGTCCCCAGCAGTTTGCTGGTACCCATTGATACAGCTGGGTGGACTGAAGCAATGTAGCCAAAGTGCCTTGCCCAAGGACACAAGCGAATCTGCACAGTAGACTCTCAAAACCCTGACCTTACGATTGAAAGCCCAAACCTCAACCGCTGCGCCAAACTGCCGCTACATCATCATGATTTTCATTATCATCATGCTTAAATTATTCATTCCATTTGATATTAAAATATCTGATAATTGACTAACCTTGGAAAGATCAGGGTCGCACAAATCGAGAAGTGAGTCACAAAAGTGATATCCCATGGCCTCAAAATCTTTGGTAGTAAAGTGAGTCTTGTTTCGGGAGCCTAATGAGGATCCACAGAAGGTAGCCTAGCAACAATAAATAAAAATAACATGAAATGAAACAAGGTGAAATCAAGAGGTTAGTATTTTTTTATTGCAAATTTATCTACTTTCAAACATATGCTTTTCTTACAGTGGCAATGGCATCCAATGAATGTGTATTTGTTCAATATGAAATTATAAAATAATAATATTTATGAAAAATTATGAATAATTATTAGTAATAATAATAGTGAATATAAAATTATAGTAACAAATTATAATATCGATGAAAACAAAAACAATTAATTAAAACCATAACAACAGTAATAATAAGATCAAATTTAAAAGTAATAATTAATTCAGTGAAATTACCTCCATGGTAAAACTGTTCATAATTCCCATTTGCCATATAACCACACGTCCAGTACCTTCCTTACTCTTTTGAACTTTGAACTTACAGCTTTTGTAATTGAACTGTGAATGACAATATTATGATGAATTGGAATAAAAAATAAATTTATAAAATAATGAGAACCTGTATAAAAACTAATATACAATCCTTATAATGCTTTTGTTTTGTTTCTTTTGTGTCGCTTCTTTTACTCCCTAACATTTAAATGTTGAACTGATTTTTATTTTAAACTAAAGTAACATCTACTTTACTTTTTATACTGTATTAGGTTCTTGAATTCCAATTGAAAATGAGAAAAACAAAACACAAAATGTTTAAATAATAACAATATATATTTTAACCATTCACAGGTAAAGTGTTTTTACTAACCTTCTCTGGTGCATTTCTGCCTAGGATGACAGGAAATATGCGTTCCCTTAACCTTCTTGATGCACTGTGCTTATTGTCACAGCCATAAATAAACACATTCTGCTTTCTGCTGTGACCATGGAGATCACAATACATAATAATCTCTCGTTCATCTTGCAACCTGCAGAAGTAGATATTGTGATCATTAACCATTTTGTAATTATTGCTCGAATCCTGCCAAAAACTACTGTAATTGTACACATTTTACTTACATTTGCAAGATTAATGTGTAATACGTTTCTTAATGATGACACCTGCAGATAGTCGGAAATGACACCCCCAGGTTTTGTGTTCAAAGCAAGTCATCGTATTGCTGAACGTCATCTTGAAAACATGTTCAGAGAATCATTAAATGACGAAACATATTCAACATCACCTAAGCTGAATTTTGGCAGCAATAAATCATGTGACACCACGACATTCCACGGACATCGACATGAAATCTATTTATATCCAATATCTATAATTGTTCACTTTACATACATTTCTGGCATCACTTTAAATTTGTAGCATAGTAATGGATGATGCCAATATCCACTCCTATGCAGGTCAAACTGATAGTTTCATGGTGAACCGGGTTTGTAGCCCACAGGTTGCCTAATGAGAATCCTGGACAATAGATTACTTTCAAATTCTTACTTTTGCTGTTTCATCTTTTTACAAAAAGTAATGTTACTGTTTGCATTAAATTAGCTGCCATTATATTACACTTGACTGTCATAAATTCACTCAGTCCAATTTTAACAATAGTAAATATTTTATAATGCTATCCATTTTTTGACTTAACAAATAGCGGTGACGATGCTTGTAATATGCAGTGTACAATGATAGATAACATTAATAACTCAAAATTTTTACGATTTATGAGATGACCATTTTCGTTATCATTTTTATAAAGTTGGGAAATTTCCCAAATATTTTATAGACTTAACTCAGCCATACTTACTTTTTAATCATCACCTTTGTGTTTGCCACTGATGGAAAAGAATCCTTTAGGATGCTTTTATAGTTCCTGTTTAAGTCTCTTCCTGAGAGAGAACATCGGTAATTACCTACAATTACTCCATCAGGATTCAGCATCGGCACGATCTTGAATACAAATGTGTCCCGCAACAACTGTAAAGAAAAAGAATTTAAATATTTGGAGAGTTGCCAAGACTGAAGTAAGGATCTTATCTGTATTCTGACGCCTTCTTTGGCAATAATAGGGAGCTTTTGAATTGCGCGACGAGGAGACGCTAGAACGGATTCACTCATGCATGACTGTCGTATGTTCTCTGCACAACACAGATTTTATAAAAATTCATCCTAGAATCCACGCGACGAGGACAACTTAACGTTCTCGCATGTGCAGATGACTTCTTAGTGATGTCATTACATTCTACATCCTACCGCATTGGGCAATCAAAAGTTCTCTACTATAGAATAATGATGGTAATGGAATTGCATGATGGGAATGGTGTTGCATAATGAAAATAAAGTGCATGATGGGTGCATGATGGGAGCATGGAACTGTATTCTAGGAATAGTATTGCATGATGGGTACATACCTTGGCATCAGCACTATTTCCTGTTAGATAGTCTAGAAAACCTTTCATCATCCAACTTGCATTAGTTTCACCAGGATGGACTCTTGCTGTTAATACAACAGCTTTCTTTGACTACAATACAAATAAAAATCTTTATGGCACAGTATTTCATATACACCATTTCGCCAAATTTAAAATGAAAATTCCGAAAACCTGGCAACCACCACTGGGGGACTTCCAAAGGCCTAGAATTTCAATCTACGTAGTTACCATCATGGAATAATTAAACGATAAAACTAAATTACTAATAAGCACAAATATTTCAAAACGAAAAAAGAAAGAAATGTTTATATTAATTAAAAACAAGTCTGAGTCTTAAAAAGCTATTTCAATGTTTACATATACAATAATTAGCATGATTGTATGTGTTGTCTACTGCTGCTATAGCAAAGGTCTAATGGCACGATGCACCTCGCGGTGCTCTATTTGTAACTAGCCAACTACTAGCCTAGGCCGCTGGAAGTCTTTGGAGAGCTGTGAAACATTGGTGGCGCGATAAAATGGTCTATATAAGCCAATCATGATGCAATCTTTTAACCTAAAATGCAATTTTCCATCCTGCTCTCATCAGCTTAACTGTGTGATAGTGCTTGCTGTAAGGTAAGGTAAAGGTAAAGGCATACAATTTTTTTCAGTGATGTGATGTTAGACAACGTTTACAATAGGCATGGCAACATTCTATTTCAGGCCAAATTATGCTAGGCTCCACCAAGAAAGGACAAATCACAAGCAACAATTGTAACTTAATTATATAAAATATACTTTTGTTTATTTCAAATCATTGTATTTGTTCTTTGGGAGGTTGGGGAGA
>NW_022713155.1:628283-652499 GCF_011630105.1 Anneissia japonica
TGTAGAGGGCTTCATAAATGTCACCTATCATTATCATTGTTCAAATAAGTTGACTAGCTCAAGAAAGAAAGTATATCTTTAACTTATGAAAGTAGCATTGAATTGTGGGTAATAAAAGCCTACCTTGGCATCAGATGGGTGTTTAGATGGCGTTGTTATTGTAAGTATGTACACACAGTTGCCTGCTAATGAGCGACACAGAACACGCACTTTGCAAAACCTGTTTTTTACAGGATCATTACTAACATTCAATAAATAGTCCTGCAAAAAGAAATAGGATGATTTCATTAGATTTTTATTTACATATGACAATTGGAAATTATTTAATATCATCATTATCATCACTGCCATTGATATGACTTACATAATCATTATCATCATCAACAGCAAAGCAATCATTAACATTATCATCCTCACAAACATTGATATCAATATCATTACCAACATCAGCACCAACAAAGTATTCATTATCATTATTACCATCATTGTTTTATTACCGTCATAGTTGTCATTATTACCATTATCATAAATAATATTGATGTCATCTATATTATAATTATGTTATAATAATAATTATTATTATGATTACTAGCAACTGATACTATCTTCTTCATCATCATCAAGATAGTCTACATACCTGTAAGTTAGAGTAAGTGTACGGATAGCAGTGAGCAAAGTAACACGTATCATTCGCATTTGGAAAGGTACACGTCCACGTTAATGAGTAAAAGTACTTTTCACCTTTCACATCTGTACGTCTAAAACAAAAGCATTTGACAAGATAAACAAAACATCATTCATTAAAGGGAACTAGACACATTTGAAAGAGACAAAAGGAAAATTTGAACTTTTAATTACACATTGAACTTTTAATGACACTTTGTTTTGTTATAAATAAATAGTTTCCATTAGGTCTGACTTTGGTAGTAATCTATTTTTGTTACATTAAATGTGCAAGTAGAACATGAAACCTGAACAGATATATAGCACAAACCATAAACTTTCACTTTGTGCCAAACAAAGTGAAAGATAAAAGAAAATGGGAATAAATGTATTTTTTTTTCAACTATAAAGTTTAGGCTATAAAAATTTTAAAAGGCAGAAAAATATAATTCTTACTGGATATTATTCTTGTAATATTTGATGTCTTGTCCAGCCCTCCTCCATCCAATTCCTTTTGTTTCTGCATCTTGTTTTGAATACATCAATGGCTTCATACCCATGTTATATAAACTTCCAGACTGGTAGCAAATTTAGGGGAAAAAATATTAATGTTAACATTAAACACCCTGTCCCTATTTCATCGCTACTTTTAATTTACTAAAATAACAACATATTTGATGATAACGATTGTTGATGGAAATGATGGTAGTGATTCTTGATGCAACAAAAATGATAATGAAAAACAAATTAATGAAAATAATAATTTACACAACAAACATGATGATGAAAATAATAATCATGAAATGAACAAAATTACATATGTAAAAAAAATATTATGTATTGATAAAAATGTAAAGTCAATAGAACTGGTTTTATAACATTCATATGAACATCCTATGGTCTAAAGGAAATTGAATTATATGTTATTAATTACAATATATTTGCTTTGTATTTACCTTCATGAAGTTGGTGATTGTAAAGCGGTACCGGACACCTGGTCTAGTATTCTTCACTTGGAAGTAGTACCACTGTGTGTGTTTCTTTGTGTACAGATCATAACGTAATAATAGATTGTATTCATATTCTCCACTAAAATAAAAAATTCACAAATAATTAATGTTTGTAGACAAGTTAAAAATTTATGATTTGGCCCCCCCATAAAGAATTGACAACCCCTGCAAGGAATTGTGGTACTGTAATATTTATGACTTGAGAATTATGTTGACATGGGAAAAAAAATCTAATCTGTTTGAACAGATGTCTAAAACTAGCAATATGTAATCAGTCTGGTCAAACTTTTTTTAAACTTATACTTATAAGAAAGAAATCTGTAATTTTCAAGAATTGACCCATGACCTTGAAAATGGTTGCTGAGCAACACACAAAAAGCATCATAAGAAATCTTATGAGATTTAATAATTTTAGTTTCTACATACTATGTTCAATATATAAACTTACATTTTAGTAGCTTTCATGAGATTCCCACTTTCAAATCTTGATTCAAATAACAGAGTTGTATCATCTTCAGATTTTAATTTAATAGCACGGAACGGGCAACCATGTTTACTGCCCCCTACCCTCGATCTGAGAAACTAAGATAAGACATAAACGCTAATTAAAAAAAAAACACTATTAAAAATCACCAGATTAAAATGTCCTTAATATTTTTAATGTATTTGCTTTACATTTAATAATCCAGTGGCATTCCAATACAATGTCTGTGATGCAAGCCCAAACAAATTCTGCACTCTCTCACGCATACAAAAGACACAGGAAATGACTGTGCATGTACTTACATAAGATTCTTTAGTTGGTGGATTGTAAAATACTACCTTACCATCTCCATCTGTAGAGTGATGTGGTGTCTTCTCTAGACCAGCTGTCAATCAAAGAAAATATGTCACACATGAGTAAACAACAAGAATAACATTTCATTACAATTTCAGTAAGTTTTTATTTGTATTTTATAATACATTTTTATGTATTAAAATAAGTCTTCTTTAGTGGATAATGCCTAGTCCTCTATGTAGTTCACATTCATATCAAACAAAATGTATTGATTTACTGAATTATTGAATGATAGAAAAAGATAATGGTTTCTTACAAGGGACATAAAAAGATTCTTCAATGTTTGGCACAGCTGTTATGTGGGATACTCTTTCAGGTAAAACTTCCAAATCTGCAGGCCTATAAAAGAGAAGGAAAAAAAAAATATACGAAAAACTTGCATAATATTCGTATGGGCTTCATATATCAACATACAAAACTAAATGAATATTCTGAGAAAAAAGAATAAAATTAAGGCAAAAAGATATTGTTTGAAGGGTTTGCATGATGAAGTAATAATATGTTAAATGTTTGCAGTACACCACATAGATGGTTCTGAAAAATGTTGTTTTTGCTGAGAATGTCTCAACAGTTCGACTGAGAATTGCTTCAATTGCCATTGCAGAATATCTGCAGAGTCCAAACAGGTAAATACAGTACTTATGTGATTTTAAAGTGAGAACCTGCTGCTGATTCTGATCTTTTCAGAACTATCTACGTGGTGTACCAGAAGCATTTAATAAACAAAAACACATATAATTATGTACTTTTTTCACATTTCAACATATCAAACTGTACTCACATCTCCACAGCCACTTCAAGTAAGTTTTAATGTCATACAGTATGTATATTGAATTAAATTGCCACAGTTCAAATCAATTAAGTATTCTTCGACGTTTTATTATGAAAATCCTTAAATTAATTACCAGCCAATGCCAAGAATATAGGCTCATATTTGTTTCTGTTGACGAGAAAACATATCCTCATTCAAACACTGCAAGCCAATAACTAGAATAGAAACTAGACACTAAGTAATAATCAGAGCAATTAACAAGTAAAGGTAAGCCGTACATCTCATTAATTACTACTAATGACATATCAGTACATTATTAAATTAAATCTACAATGGCTTTCACAACTACATGGCTACATCTGGTAAAATGCATCACCTGCAAAAGGCACTATAAAGTAAGTACAACTACTGTACTCTTAACATACTCCTATAACGTAAAACCTCGAATAGAAGCCCAATGGGCTAATAATCTCAAGAGAAGCCCACCTCGAATTGAAGCCCTACTCTTTAGTTTGCAAAAGTAGCCTCGAAAAGATGCCCATCTCGAAATTCAAGATAGCATGCGTTTTTTTCGATATAGTACAGTACACTGCGTAAATTTCAAAGAAACAAAATATATTAAAAACATGCTTGGTTTTTACAGTAGTTTAGGTGATTTAATGCCAGTTAATACACTCCATGATACAGACTGATGTTACAGTGGCCCCATTTATTGTTTTATAGTAGTAATTTCCAAAATTTACAGCATTCATTTTTTAAAAGAAGCCCCCTCGCCTCTTTACTGTACTTTGTAAAAGTAGCCTCGACCAGAAGCCCTTCTCGAAAATAAGCCCATCTAAAGTTCACCAAAAAAAAAAGCCCAGGGCTTCAATTCATGGTTTTACGGTATACTAGTGGAAATCAATGAACTAGACTTGTGGCAAGTCTAAATCCTACGGTTCTAATATTAATCCAATCCAATAGCATTTATTGGCCAAATACATAACAAACAAGTACAGTAATGTTTACCATCTGGGCGCCTGTTGCGGACCATATTCCTTATTTAGCGCATAGAGATTCCGTGGCTCACGAAGCTTAGGAACCTAAAGGAAGAAAACAAAATTTAGGAATATTATATCCCAGTATTATTTTTGTTGGTATATGTTCTACAATGCTACATATATTTTATTAAACTGAAAGTAATATAACAATAAATAAAGATAAATATTAACCAATATTTGGCATAAACAAAAAATGTAATGAAATATGAAGCCCAATTCCTGGCAAAATTTCATTTTTTAAGATATTTTTTTATTCTGATATGTCAGAAAGATATAATTATGAAATTGCTAGTTTGAATATTATTTGAAACGAAAACATAAAACTTATGTTTAATGACACACATGTAGAATATTCTGGCTCCAGATGGATGAGATTAATTGAAAAATATGTATTTGCTTACAGTACAATATCAATGATGATTTATAATACAGTAATACCAAATTCAGTAAAACATGTTTACACTCAAAACTCATACAAAACTTGTTTATGAGAAACATGACACATTTGATTGTTATTAAAATTGACGCAGTACAAATATTTGGGTACAATATTAGAGTATTATCATGACACCCTTCTCCATGATATTAGTCAACATGCTAAACACAAAGCATTCATACCAAGGGCGTTCATAAGGGTTTCTTCATTAGCATCTATAGCAACTGGCAATATCAACTTACTAAACTATTAATTGAAAAGTATTAAATTCCAAAATATATTAATTTGCACAATAAATTTATTACTTTCTCTGAAAGGTCAGGGTTCACTTAATAAGCAGAATGATTCTTGTTCGCATTTACATCATACAATAAAATTTTACTTCCAAGGAACCACTTTTTATTTCTTATGCAAACGTGTGCTTTGTTTTGTTTTGTAACTGTTTTCCTAAATAAATAAATATTTTTTATCATTTAAACATATTAAAAATAGGAATCTAGTTTTAAAATGGATTGTTTAATTGTGTGTGTAAGCTAGTTCCAAGAGTTATTAAAGTATAGATTTAAGAAAAATAAGACACTATACACAAATTTGTCAAAATTGAAGCACTTTTAATTAGCATTTTACACTACAAGTCTATAGCATTGTATTATCTATTATGCATATTACTTGTTGGCAGTTTAGTCACATTAATATTAGCTGCCTATAGAGTTACACAAGCAAAAACAAATACATAAAATCTAGACAAGAAAGTAGATAGCCATTATGCACTTCAAGAATAATTAATGCCTTATGAAATATATTTAAATGGTTGACACAACACTCAACAAAATTTTAACAAAAGTTACTCCCATCATAGAGAGACAATCAACCAACCTACGTAAACAAATTTCAGCTGTCAATACAGTACCTTGCTTAAGGTAATTGTTTTATTTATTACAATTTAGGTCTACAATATATCTTGGTTAAATTATATAAAAATAGAAATATATAGTATATTACAGAATATTTTTCTATCTTTTTAAATGCAATTTTAAATGTTTTTTTTTATAAATGATTATTGGCAATGGTAGTCATTACCACAAATTGGGTTCATAAAATAGTAAGTTCGTGTTTGGGAGATTCAAAATTGGAAGATGTTACTACACATAGATGAGATCCTTTCACACCCCTCCCAGCACCAGTCCTTTCACACACCTGAATACAAACATTAGGCCGCATTTACTTCAAGTTCATTGGACCACTGCTGTGCTGAGAAGGGAAATGGCGTGGCTGTGATGTGGACGGTGCAACCGTCTCTCCGTACATTTCATCTTCTAATGTGCCTTGAAAGAGCAAATCCATAACTTTCATCTTAATATTATGCCTAACCCTGCGACTTTTGATTTTCCGAAAGTCTGCTTCTACGATTTTGCTGAAAAGTGCAGCATCGTCGTCTACCAGGAACGGAGCCGTTCTTTCATCTGCTGCCAATCCCGCTCTCACTGATTCTAAGCTGTCACCGGCAAGTATGATAGCGCGCTGTACTTTGATCTCGGTAATTCTTTTTTTGCTTGGTTGTCGCTTTGGGTTACTGCACGCTTTCCTCTTTAAAGGGCCACCGGAATAAATACTTGTCATCTCATCATGACTCTCTGTGTCATCTTCTTTGTCTTGGCTCAGAAAATCATCTTCATCATCATCTGCATCTGTTCCAATGAACGTATTATCAACAGCTACTTCATCCTACAGTAGGATAGAATGAGTGAATAAAATCAGTCAACTAACTTATTATTGTATTATTATTATTATATGGAAGCTTATACAACTTCATATTATGCTATTTTAGTAATTAACAATTAATAATTTAAAAAATCGTAACTCACTTGATTTGATTTTGTCGGCCTTCGTACCACAATATCACTCAAAAATTTGTCCAGAAGATTGAATAGTGGCCATGATGACTCTATCACATCATCTGTTCCAGGTTCACGTTTTCCTGCATTCTCTATCTTCTTTTTTTCTGCATTGTAATACGTCCTCATATTTCGCAATTTTGACTTCACTTCTTCAGCTGTGGGTATATAAAAATGTAATAAAATCAACCATGGAATTGTAATATTTAAATAAAAGCTCCCAGCTAGAGCGTGTCTACTGCTAGATACTGTATTTATTTTTTTTTTAACACGCACATTGGCAGTGGTTAGGACAGGCCTAGGCATGACAACATATTTTGATATTTTGTAGGCTTACTAAATATTGTAGACTCTTAAACCTCAAAGAAAAAGAATGCTAATTCTTTAGCTTATGATGTAATGACAAGTATCCCATCATTCCCCAAACTGGAATTACTCTTACAACAAATAGAGATGATAGGAGAGTGACTATTTCCCCCGCAAAAGGGCAGTAGACACGAGCACTCAACAAATACTGCTAACATGTAGACACACACTATAACCTACTAAAAGATAAGCTAAGTCTATAGTTATTTCCTTCACCCCCTGAATGTGAAATTGAGTCACTTATGGGGTGAGTTTATACCTGGGAAAAATAACGATCTTTTTGACTATTATTAATTGTAGAGATGGCAAGGAAAATTTAATATTATTTTATTTTTATACTTTTTTAGTGTTTGAATTCATCTGGAACTATTCATTCAAATCATACCTGGACTTTGCCCAGGAAAATTCTGACACAAAAAATCCATAAATTAGAGGGGGGAGCTTAATACCGGTAGTCAAAATGGGTTTATGGTAAAATGCAAAATAAATTCATTTATCAGCAGTTGATTTAAATTACTGTATCTTAACCTCATCTTAATTATATTTCAAGCGTATGCATTAATGTTGCATTGTAGATAGAACACAAGGAAACTACTGATAATATTTACAAAAAACTTACCAGTAATCCCGATGATTGCACCGATTCTCTCCAGGGCATTTCTCCGTTTCCTTTTATTAAAATAGTCTGAATTATGTATATTCCAAAGTACTTCCTCACTTTGATATAGTTCTACTAACTGTGTAGCTGAAGGCAATGCTTTCTTATGAGACATTTTTCACAGAATAAATGTTATCTCTGTACCTGATTCTGACTGCTCAACTACATTAAACACAAGCTAAAGCTATCAACATTCCAGAGAGGGTCTCCTAGGGGAGAAACCTCCAACAAAAATTGCATCAGCAGTGAAATATTGCTTGCATGAGCAATCACAATAGTTGACCTTTGAACCCTTTCACTGCCAGCTTACACTGGAGTGGAAATATAATTGCATGCAAATTTTTGGAATGGTGACCGGGTCATGGTAGGGTCATGGTAAACTCGCTCTCTGCAAAAGCTATTAACATTCCAGAAAAATATACACTCATTTTATTTCAAAGAGATCTTACATGACCAATTTTTTTCTTCAATTTCATAAAAATTGCACATTTTACATAATTTTTTGTACATTCAATGCAATAATTTCATGCAAAAATTGTTCCATGTATAGGAAAAGCAACCATGTTGCAGATTAGTAGTGTAAACACATAAAAAAATGAAAATTTAAAGAAAAATATAAAATGATAGAATATTTATCCTATAAAAATCAAAATTTCCAGTATTTATACAGTATTTAAACAGATGGTTTTATTAAAATTGTATTTAACTTGATTGACCTACTGGAAGCTGGAATCTAGCTTAAAGATTATATGAATCCCAATAGATGTAAGCCTTCAAAGCTCTTGAGGGTATCTAGAAAAATCTTTGTACTTATGGGGATGCATTTTAAAGGTGCTTCTTGCCAAGAAATAATGTTGAATAATTTTTATTTTATTTCTAGTTACTGTAGTATACTTGAAAAAAAAAATCTGCAATGTAACCCCATCTCCAACTTTTTTTCCCCAAAAGAGTATGTAATAAAATTATGATTTACTATCATTTTGAAATGTCATTTTTTTCATTTTCATTTAAAAATACAAACACTTTTTACCTCCTCCCCAGACTAATTTTTTTGAACTCTCGTAAAAATGATGAAAAAATGGATGACCACTAGTGTTTTAAAGTATAGATGTCCTTTAGTCATAACAAAAAACTTGGTATGCATAGAGATTTGAACCTAGGACCCTGGAATTATAAGACAAGCACATTAAGGTACAGTAACTCAACTCCAATGTACTAGCAAGATTTTATAGACATAACATACAGTACTAGACTAAATTCTGGTTATTTTCATTCATACAGAAAATGGTGCAATATAGACAAAGGCAAGCTCCACTATACAGAAAACCGATTGTAAATATTTATTTTCTATATATTTTGGCCTGGTCAATAAAAACACATAATGAGATGGTTTATAATCCTGTTAAAGTTTTACCGGTTAATTTCATTAATACAGGAGGATATTACACTAGGAAAGCATGTGCATTCAAATGTAAGGCCTTGAACATCAACAGGGCAAGAAAGGAGGGGGATTAAGGCTAAGATGCACAGATCAATAAGTCACTTTAGCAAGGACATGAGTAATCAATACTACTCAACACATACTGTAAAAGCCTATAGGCCTGTTTATACTTCAACGATAACGATAACGATATAAAAGCTAAAAAGCAATTGTTCATATAGAAAATGAAAGAAATAAGAGAAGTTTTTACACTAGAACGGTTCGATAAAGATTGATCATTTATGTGATAACATATTTTGACAAATCAAATCAGATGACATCATAATCATGGAAAAACATTAAAATCGTAGTAGTAGCAACGATATTATAGTTTTTTCATGATTATGACGTCATCTGATTTGATTTGTTAAAATATTTTGTTATAGTATACACGATAAATTGTTATCGAATCATCCTAGTGTAAAAACTTCTCTTATTTCTTTTGTTTTCTATATGAACAATCGCTTTTTAGCTTTTTTATCGTTATAGTTATTGTAGAAGTATAAACAGGCCTTTAAGGTTGCGACTCCTTCCTGAAGGAAAAATTCAAACTTCTTCCCTGAAGGCAGTTGGTTTGTAAATGCACATACAGTAAGTACAGCACTGCAGTACTACAGTATAACATAGTTCAATTATTATTTTATTGTTTAATTTTTATATAAGGCCCAATAAAAAATATTATTAGTTTATCACCCTCGCATGCATGTTTTTTATGGTATTGAAAAAACATATTTTTATTTTTTTTGGTAAATAGTAGATATTGTTTGTATTATCTCAATCATGTTTTGCTTTGAATATCAATGCACCAGCAAACAACCCAATGGTGATATTTGGCTTTAGCAAAATTTAAAAAAAATAAAAAACCTCTCTCCCTTATCATTTTTCAAGCCTAGATAGGGTGATAAACTAATACAATTTTTGTTGGGCCTTATAGCAAAATGCATTACATTACACTAAAAAATGTATAATTATTGAACCTAAACAAATAATATTTTGTGGTTTTCATTGTATTTAATATTGCAAATGCAGGGTTGAGATGACCAATACTCAATAGTCAATTACTCAATAGATTTATTTGTCATATACACATGTACAATACACATACAATGAAATTCGGTCTGGTTCCCTAACAAAACAAAAAAAAAACAAACATAAAATACAAAAACTACGTAGAGATTCCCGGTCACTAGTGATTGATATCGGCGACCACTCCGCATCAGAGTGAACAAATGGTTGGCCGGGTGATTTCTGTCCCCAGCAATCGCCATTGCCTTTTTAACCATACGGTCATGATAGATTACACCTACCGAAGGCTGCTTGATTCCAATGATGCAGGATGCAGACTTAACTACACGATTTAGGTACTTCTTCTCCTTCTCCGTGGTGTACCCATACCAGATAATAACAGAAAGATTTAGAACACTCTCTATCACTGATTTATAGAATTGACCCCTCACAGGGGTACTAATCCCGAAAGACCTCAATCTACGTAGAAAATAAAGTCACTGCTGTGCCTTTTTCACACACTGATGAACGAAAGTCATTTGTGATATATGTACCCACAAATTTGAAGGAATTAACTATTTCAACAGAATTCTGGATGATTAGTGGTTCTTATATATATATTTTTTTTTTTTTTTTTTTTTTTTTTAAATTTATTTATTTTGTATTTTGTTTACGTGATGAGATTGTTATTTACCGTATATACTCGAGTATAAGACGGGGCACAAAATACCAAATTACAATAAAAAAAAACTGGTGGTCGTCTTATACAATATGCACAACATTCAAATTTTCAATTTTTTAAATCATGTTCTTCTTATGTGCAGATTGTCAGTAACACACAAATTTACTACTGTACTGCAACGAAGCCACAAAATGTTAGTATGAATGAGAAAAATTTTAAATATGGAGAAATAAAAGAGTTTGATGAACATTTAAAAACCCATAAAATTGTATTGTTTGACAGATTAGCCTTGCATTTGGTTAAGTTTGTAACCAGCTAGATGGAGTATCAAGACCACGAAACGGAAGAGGGGGCATCATATATGCCCTACATAAAAAAAATTGTCCAAAAATCTTTTCAAACTTGGGGATGTCTCATACGCAGGTCACTTTATACACAAGTTTCAACCATACACAGGTTGACATATGGAATCTTATCTATAGATAGCCACTCCAGACAGACACCATCAACAATACCGAGGCCTCCGACACTTTATTATCCTTATTATTTTTTTACTACACTATTTTATATAGGCCTACAACAAACATTTTAGAATAGCATTACAGAAATTTAGAAACATTTTAATTTTCACAAATATTATTTACCTATCATTCTGTCTATCAATCAAGATTTGTCAACTTACCATCTTGCCTGCTTGGTAGCTGTAAGTAATCTGAGTCGATTTCCTCTGGTCCTCACCTGTCCGATTATCTGCGAGATAAATAACACATCATAGTGATAACAAATAATAACACTGTGCTAGCAGCATAATTAAATAATCAATATGAAGAAACCAATGTATGAAGATGTACATTTATTAGTTGTTCTGTCACAATTGGCTGTGATGATTAAATATGTGCCCTAATTCACTGTTAAATATAAACATCCCGAGGTATATTAATTGTGGTTGGCTGATGATATGCAGTGCATGGCTTATTTTCAAATACAACTGCTGACAGATACAATTTTAGTTCATTCTCATCCAACAGAGAGTGATCGCCAAACTGCAAGTCCACACCCCATATTATACATCCAAAAATACAGACAAATAGTATAATGTAAACTGCCACATAACTTATGAAATAGGAGGGCCTGGCGATAAAATGAGAGGACATAAGGTTGTACGAGGCGATTTTTAACTACTTGAAAATATAAAATACGTACTTGAAATTATTTTTTTGCTTCAAAATTTTCCAATTGGAAAGTGATTTTTTTTTTTAGTTTTTTTTGTGGGCGCACCCCTAGATGTGCCTATGCTTAAATCTTTACAATTAAATAACATTGGCAGGTATTCGAACATGCAACAGTATAAAAATATATAGCCTTTGATGAGAACATTACAGCCAAAAAAAAAAATACTGCTTTAAACAGAATTTCTGAAATCAAATTGAAGGTTGATGACATTTTCGATAAACACTAATGTACCATGAAGGCTTGTAGTTAATGATAGTTTTAAATGAATGTTTTTTGACAGAAACTGATCACTGATAATTCACAAAAACCTACAAATTACTATCATCAGAGAGGAAATTACTACATAAAAAATATGGTTGTAAAGCGTCACAAGTTGATGAACAAACTGCAAATTTCTGAACGATGTTTGCATCAGGAAACACCATAAGAATGATTTTTATGCCCAACCTGAATGGATACTTAGAATGTCCGCAAATACTTTTGAAAAAATCGCAAGTGATTTGGGTGGAAATCTAACTAAAAATACCATTGCAGTACCTGCTGCTATTTGGGGATAGAATTCAGCCCTAGCCTATAAGCACAAGTACAGTGGTCTAGAGGTTATGATACTACGCTAGCTGGGGGTTATGGCTTTAATTGTACTAGAATCATTTGAATTCTTTTTTACTTGATAACAGAAATCTTTAGTAACATAAGCATCACAAAGCAACAACCAGTAAAGAATCAAGGCATCAGATACAACAATGGCCACACTGATATTTGCTAAGGAGAAATGAACAAATCTGAACAACCTATCACTAAGCAACCATTAATAACGAATCTAAACATCATATAACAATTGCTACAGAGATCTTTAATAAAGAGAAATGAACAAATCTTGATAATCTGTCACTAAGCAACCATTAAGAACGAATCTAAATATTTGTATCAATTGCTACAGAGCAAGACAACAAAGAGGCTGATCGTAAAGCCACAATGTAACAGATACAGTAATTGCTATAAAGATCTTTAATATCTTCCACAAAAACAAAAACCCCGGCTGGGCAGTGACTGCGCACTGACGGTCGTCAGCCAAGGCGATTATACAGAAAACGCAATGCCACAACGCGAGTACAACATCATTTTTTATTGACGATCCGTTCAGACTGCCACCGAAAATCAGTAGACAGCGTCACGCTGTCTAGCACTCATACGAAGCGGAGTTGGATTTGTCGTACCACAATGCAGTTAGTGCCTGGCTTAAGACAAATAAGCAAAAAAATATAATTATAGATTTATACAGTAAAGCCAGAAAATTAATTTATAATTGAAATAGGTATTAAATACTATCTCTATAGTTGGTCTATCTAGAGTAGCAATAAAGTCTACTTTGCAAATTAGGTATCTTACCCAGAGGAGAAGCAATCAACCACTTATCTTGAAGATATGTTCTTAGACGAGTCTTCTAAACACTATTGTTGCTAAATCAAACCTTACATCAAACTAATACAAACAATGCGTACTCTAGAAAATAGATTGCTCAAGTCCGCCGTCAGCTCAACGTGGCAACGACACTGTTCGTTGATGATGTTGGAGAATTTTGTTTTCATTGTACTTTGTACTATACTTATATCAACATGCTTTTTATTGATTGAGCCTGAATTTAAAGATGAAACGAGTTACTGATTGCGTCAGTGCTAAATTACTTAATGAGGTGCACCTAAATACATCTTGATGATTTATAACTTGGCTTACATAGGAACTACAGTATATTAGGAATTTAATGAATGTGTCATAAAAATATTGAGAAAATATTTATATATCCTTCTTGACTATTTAAAATAAAACACCGGCATTTCTATTATATTATACTTTAAGCCTATAGTTACAATCTTAATTGTTTAACAATTTGATAACTAATTTTTACAGCTGATCATCTGAAATCAATTTAAATATTTAACTTTCAATAGTTTTTAGTTGGTTTTGCAGAAAAAAGTACAATATATTCTTTCATATACTATAAGACTAGATTTAAAATAGCAAATTACAATAAAACAGGGTGTCGTTTTATATGCATGGGCAACACATACAATTTTTAATCATATTCGTCTTATGTGTGGACCGTCCGTAACATGCAAACTTACTACTGAAATGAAGCTGGTGCTTTAACTGTTAGTATGAATAATGCAATTTTAAATGCAACAGATTTAATATTCTCCTATTGCATGAGGCAGGTTTTGTTTTATAACTAAATAATAAACACCGTGTATAGATTTTATCTCATTATTATTATTACGGGATCTATTGTTTGAAGTAACAAATGTACATGTTATTGAAAAAACAATTAATATGAATAGTGGCGGATCCAGGGATTCGAAATAGAGGAGTGCAGGGCGGGACTTTTACAAATACTGTAAATCGAAGGTCCTCAATAAGGTAAGAAAAATAATTATTATGGCACCTCTAAATGGCCAGAAATATCACTCTTAGACTTAATTTGAATATAATTGTATATTTTTCTCTTTAGGGGGCTGGGCCATTCCGCCATCCACTGTATCCGCCAGGTGATAAAAGTACTTGTGAAATCTAAATGAAATGTAAATGTTTGTGTTGCATTTAACTGCATGTGTACATCACTAAATACAGTAGTGTGATAATGGTAATTTAAACAAAGACCACTTGTACTACTTCGAGTGTTCCACACATAATTAATAATGGTAAAGTATACATGGAAAAATCTCTACCAACTGCACAATTATTGTTTAAATTTTTCAATCAACACATATTTTTATCTCAAAAAGTTGTTTTTTTCATCTTTTTTCACTTGAAACATCAGGATTTCTTGAAATGTTTACTGGTACAACAAAAACATCTTTTTTAATATAAATTTAATTCCATTTTTTATGACTTTTTATAAATTTGTCCTTAACCATTGATTTACTTGCGAACATTGATAAAATGGGGGCAGGGTTAGCAAAAAACAAAAAACAAACAAAAAAAAAACCTCCGTCCCTCATCAGTTTTGATTCTTTGATAGGGTGATAAGCTAATAATTTTTTTTATGGGGCCTAATGAGGATGCCAGCCTATCTTGGCTAGAAAGGTCTAGTCTTAAAAAGTAGTAGGCTTCACTGAGTAATCCAACCCAGCCCCTAAAGGTCACACAAAGTGTATAATTTTTATTCCAAGCCTCGGAAATTAAAGGGTATGCTTATATAAATGGGTCTAGCATTATGCATACATTATTTAAATTACACCAGGATGGCCCTATACCTGAGAAACTATGCCATGTGTCACAGCTATTGCATTTGGCGAATGTAGGCAAAAATGGCCAGGTAAAAATGGCCTAGGAAAAAATGGCCCTGAAAAAAATGGCCCCAAATGACAAGTAGGTCAAAATGGCCCCAATGAATGTAATTAAATGGTATTGCTAAATCCCACAAACCTCCCAAAACACACTGTAGAAAACCAAACAATTCAATTGTGATTGGCTCACTTGGTATATCAATAAGAAAATTAAATACATTCATAAGAACCTATTTTTTGGTTAAAATGTTGATATTTTTTTTGTGAAAAAATACTTGCAAATACACCACAAACCTCCAAAAACACACCGCGAACCCCATCCAAACCATTTCATTATGATTGTAGAACTCTCTTTTTCTTAAAAAAAAAAAGAATCATCTGATGTTCATATCAACCCATTGTTTGTGGGTTTTACCAATACCCGGATTGAATTTCTGGAAAATTATAATTCCACTTCCGTGAATTTGGCCACAAATAAATTAATTTAGTATTAATAAATGCATGATTTATTGATTATGTTGTTGCTATTTTTTAACATTTAAATGGAAAAAAAATAAAGTGTTATTCATGGCTTTTTTTTATCTTCGAATATTTTATCTTTGAGTATATAATTCCTGCAAAAAGTAAAATATAAATGGCAATTTATTTGATGTTAGATTCCTTTTAAAAACTAAATTATTTCAATTTAAAAAAATGCATTTAATGATTTTTTTTCAAATCAGTTTTAATACAGAATCAATTTTATTATTGGGGGCCATTTTTACCTACCTGTCATTTGGGGCCATTTTTACCAGGGCCATTTTTACTGGGACAATTTTTACCGGGCCCATTTTTCCTGGACCATTTTTTCCGGGGCCATTGTTACCGTACACCGCATTTGGTATGACAGAAGAGACAAAACTGCCAATTCATTATTTAGTCCACAGACTCACATGAGACCTAACAATTTGTTTACATATTCGCTCAATATTATTCAGCAGGACATTGTTCTTCTGACTTCCTTGTTTCCTAAATTTGTTTTAAAGTCAACAATGCCGAATAGCAAACACCCACAGGACAAATAACTATACCAATTAAATTGAGTTTAAGAATACAATTATCACATAAAAATGATAACAGATTATCAACAACAATGATAAAATATGGATTTAGAAAGCACCCTCACTTACATTTTGTTTGGAAGTTGTAGTTGCTCTTGAATATACACTGGTCCGGATTGTTCAAGACATAATGGCTGACAGGGTTACAGCCAGCGTGTGAAATCCAAGCCATATTGATATTTGAATCAGCAAACATTTGACTTACAAAAGTTGAATGAATACATTGCCCTAACAATCTGATCTGCTTCTTAGCAAAGTTGCATGAAATATTTCTGTATAACCAATATATTGAATTTCAACAAAGCAGAAAGCAACCGTAAGTTTTTGGTCTGCAATCTACAGAAAGTATTTCCCAAACAAACATCAAATGTAGATACACTGATTCTACTGTACAATATGTATATTAAAATGTTGTACACTTCAAAATAACACAGTTTATTCAACTAAAAAGTAAACATAAGACAGAACATGGTATGCTGGTGGTATTATCCAACTAGACTAGTACATTCAAGTACTTGTTGATTTAGTGGTCTTTTCTATGTTACTGTTCAGCACAGGTTTTGTTAAGGGCACACTCTACAAATCGCAAGGACATATTTACAAGACAACAAGAATCTGCTGCATCAAAATCAATAAAAACAAGGTCAGAACATAACTGTCTTGGTACAAAGAAATCAAAAATTGATTTGTCCCTATGAGAGGAGTACTGTATATTAAAATGCAGTACATAGTTCTAAATTTAACAACATAGGATAAGTGTATACGGACAAATTAGAGGAGAAATTATTGATGATACTTCAGAGTTAACATCCGGAAAAAACGATCTTATCTAAAAATTACATGGCGCTAAACTCATCCGATGAGATCAGTTTTAAGGAAAATAACTTGTAGAGTAAGAAAAGGAGTGAAAGGTGCTCCTTAGGGTTAGGGGCAGATTTAGGAGGGCTGGACCCGCAAAGAAAAATGCCTCAAAGGTTATTTTTGGGAGTATAGAAAACAAAAATTTCGCAGGGGCATTCCCCAGACCCCCTAGGATAGTGTTGTCTCAATCAGCCCCCCACCTTTTGCTCCCCCTTTTGAACATCTCTGGATCCGACCCTGCTCCTAGTGGATTAGTTATATTCTAACTTCAACTTAGCACTGGATTTAACATGAGTTTAAGAAATGCAACTAGTAAAGTAGGAGGCCCTATTAAATTTGGAAACTATTATTTTACAGAAAAATTGTTAGCGATATTGGAATAAAGTGAAGAACAGAACAAATTGCCAGTATACAGGATGCATAGGGTAGGACAGTATTCTTACAGCCCTATGACAAAAATAGGTCAAGTTCCAAGCTGATGAATTCAAATCACACATTAAAAATAAACTTTGCTGAAATGTGGATTGGAGTTGAATAGCTCAGTGGTTAAGATGCTTTAATCCCAGGGTACTGAGTTCAATTCCTGTCAGAGCAGAATTTCTTCTCATGACCAAATACAACTCCACTCCCTAGGCCTCATAAAAGGCTTGGTTTATAAAGCATCACTCCATCCTTTAAGTGACGAGTGTACTTGCTGTTGGGGACAAGGGAAATAAAAAAAAATAACTTCAATATGTGGTGTAGTGTTCACATACAATGGAGGACACTTCTCAACACAATCATCTCTTAATTACTGAAGCAACAATTACTTCATTCAAGAACACAGTTTAAACAGGACACCATATTGATTGAAACCTTATTGAAAAAATTGATTTATTTCTGCTATTCTTGAAGTGATACTATCTTGAGGAGTACAATGCCTGTGATAAAGAGACAGAGGGCAGCATTCAAAATTATATGGAAAGTACAAAATTAAAATCAATTTTTCTTTCACAAAAAATAGTTTTACAGTACACCCAAATATTATACTGTAGTTATGATATGCTTATATATGGTCATGATGTGATGTCATCATGACCACATTAGCATGTCACATGTTTCATATGAAATTTGATAGTTTAGACAGGACATAACCCTGAGGGCAAATAGTGATTATTATCATCTTTTATCCAAATTTCTTGTCTCAATCTATATTGATTGTTATCATCAAATTATTAAAATTATTATTTGTAATTTGCACATTTAATGACATTCTTTTAAATCATTATTTAAAATAATCATTATATAATATTATTATGATTAATTACATTATTCTTTTAAATGCTATATTTATATTACTTATGCGATTCTCATACTAAATGCATAAGGATTGGGAGGTCTGTGGTTGGAGCCCAAAACCTTAATGCATGGAGCTAAGTATAATATAGCTTCATGGTTAATGTTATATTATGCATATTTCTTACAATGATACTTCAAATTAATTGACCGTCAATGTATTGTATGACTGATGTGAGGTCAATATCACCGAAGAAGTGTACTATATACACCACCAACATCTACAATATGTATCTAAATCTACAGATCAAATACAATACTATAATAACTTCCGTTGTTGTCAAGCGTTGTTCACAGAACAACAAAAAATAAAACATCTGCCGCTGAACGTGCACAATTTAATGTCCAATCGTCATTCAGCTTTTATAACAAAGAATAGGAAGTTGCTTTACTACGCGTACAATTGACAGCATTACGATAATCATTATCATTATTTCTTAACAAATGTAATCTTGTTAGGAAATGTCAGACTTGTTGAGCCATACTAAATGTATCCTCAATGTTTTTATCAATGAACACCTATCAATCAAAATTTGGGATACTTTGTAATATCATTTTTTCAATTTATGGTATCTTCTTCTTCTGTTTAGGAGCAAACTTCATTGCTACTACTCCACTGGCTTTAGCATTAGCAATTCTTATGGATCATGGGGTCCACCACTAAGATCTGAGTCTTACTATAGAAGAAGTCAAACATGTATGACAATTCTAGATTTATTTTACTAATTAATTGAATTTAGATGATCTGTCTAAAAAGATGTAATTCCTATGTGCTAATGAGAGAAAAGGACAATTGGAGAGTTACTGAAAAAATTAGATGCATGTAGAATATAAACCCCCCTGGATACATCCCAGGCCTACATCCACCACCGACAGGCGATCCCAACCAAGGGACCAACTAGAGCCTGTCATTGTTCCAGGGTAAAAAATCCCTGGTAGGTTTTACAGCCTGGAGAGCATTTTAGTATTTTCATTTAGTATGTTCCAAATTGTGCTTTTAGCACTTACACAGCAAAGCAACGAAAAAAAAAAAAAAAAAACTCCTGCATGATTTTGACATGAATTTGAATCTGCTCCTATAATCTGTGGAGAAATGAAATTTGTAAAAAGACACCAACCAACCTGGATCCAATTTATGCTCCTGGAGTGCCTGATTTTCGTATTCTGTATCTGATGCATCACTGAGGGTGTACCCATAATTCTTCTCCCAATCTTCGTACACAGGTGCAGAACGATATGTTTCATTTTTCCCTAAAAAAAAACAATATAGGTTTACTTATGGCAAAAATTCACATGTGGAGTTTTAGAAACTGAAGCCAATCAATAATATTAAATCAAATATCGTAAAAAAGCCAAAATTAGTAGTATTAATAATGTTTGGTTTTTATATTTTTTTATTTTAAAATGCTTTAAATAATTTTTTTATTTATTCACTCAACCAAATTTCATGAAGATAGCATTAACAGCAATCCTGAATTAAATATACAGTATTTACAACAAGGCATCACTGTATCTGTGTATAGACCATTAAATGTGCAATCATTTCCACTCCCTGTGGAGTATTATAATTTGTGCTACTCAGTGTACTGTATGTCAATGTATTAACTGACCAGGAAGATGTAAAAAACTATTTTTTACATCTCTCTCAACAGACTAAAACATTCAATGCAACATTATATATTTACCGTAGTAAGCTACCTATTAAGTTGTGGCAAAATTGGCAATGCAATTTTACCTCCACTCCCACCTCCCTACCAATTTCAATTTCAAGGTTGCGAGACTGGTACTACACAGCGCCAATGCATACAAAATCAAGACAAGATATCATTTTCAGACAAAGTTGTTTTTAGTACAGCCAGATTGTTGTGTGATTGATAAGGGTGGGCCATTTTTACCAACATTAATCAAGAAATCAAGAATGAAGAAAAATCTTGCTACAAGTTTACCTGTATAGTAACCATAGTGCTTCAAGTGGTTGCGCATAAAACTTTCATAGGGATTCTGTAGAATGAAAAACAATAATTACTGCAGAATCAGCTGTCAAGTCTCATAGATTCAAATAATACATTGATTTATCAGTAGTAGTAGAAGGCAGTTTTAATATTAAAGACTAATACAGATTCCAGACTTCTCACATATTTGTGGTGTCTGTAAAACAAGCATCCTTGACAATTCTTTTACAGTATATTTCGTTATAATCCCATCTCTAAATGAAAAATAACACAAGACATACCTTTGTATTTTGTACACGATTCTTAAAACCTTTTTCCAATACCCCCGGGTGTTGGCTCCATATAGATAGATTAGTAAAGAAACACTCCTCATAATTTCACAACCGAATAAGGTGTACTAAATTTTTAGATATTTAATTTTGAAACAGCTTAATAGAAAGATAAGCAAGAAATAAGTTGGTCTGCATTTTTGGAGTTTTTTTTTTGTTTTCTAACTAGGGCATAGGATATCCTCGTCTCTTTCCTATTTTTTAAATATAATTATATATTCTACGAATTATCAACGTGACACCCATGAATTCTCCAGTATTCCGTTTCGGTTTCAATAACTTCCTATACAGAGAAAAACGTGGGTCTTAAATTTTGGGGTTTTGTAAATACTGGTAAAAATTATAAATCTTGCAGTGCTATACAACAAGGCGCCATCTTCAGCAAGGCCTACCTACAAACAAGTTGCTCATATTTAAATTTACCGTCACTGTCAACACACTTACCATGTCATACTCAAAATCAAATTCCTGATTACTCTTCCGGAGCATCATGATGTGATGTTGTCTTACACAGAATTAACTTCGGGAATGAAGGTGCATGGAGCTATTCATAACAGAACCACAACTAAAGCGAGTTGTACCAGCTTAGGCCTAGGCTAGGCCTACCTTGGCCACGGTTTATAACAAAAACAAACCCAGAGCAGAGAAGTCCAGCACAACCCCCGTACCTCATTCGATGCTGATCGTCTGATTGAACTGAAAAAGTTGATGGACCTTGGCTTCATAAACCAAATATTCTACATGAAAAAAGAAAACATAAATCTCACTGTTGCATTGGTATGCAATTAATAATCGATATCGTAAGCTTTGTCCAATACATTACGACGAAAGTTCACAAACTTCTGGAAACAGTGCCAGAAGGCCCTAAATCGACACTCACTGCAATCAAAGATACTAGAAATACAAGATAGAGTTCTCCACACAAAAAAAGTGTTCCACCGTGTTCCACCGAAATGCATGGTGGGAATATGAAAAATGGGACGCCCCCTACAGCTGGATCTAAAAAAACTTGTGCTTCGTAGGATGAATATATATATATATATCTGTCTCTTATACACATCAAAACAAACTGGAATAGACACCCAGACAGTGACATCGGTGAATACATAACCTCCTTGGTGGCGGTAGAAATCGTTGCTATTATCCAAATAATACACAAAACAATTAAAGCATAATCATGAATCAGTATTAAGAATAAAACAACAATACAGCGCAGAATCGCATGGCCGGACGCACTTAGTAAAAAAGTTTTCCTCCATTAGTGGAAAAGGAAGGGCGCCTTTTGCGTCTGGATATACTTAGCAACAGAAGGGCGCCCTGTACGTTGGGCACGAAGTATAGGAAACTTGCATGGTTAAAAAGAAGGGCGCCGCCTACGTTGGGCACGACTTCCGCCTCATTTTTACAATGCGAGAACTCTATCTTGTATTTCTAGTATCTTTGCTGCAATTCATTAACGAACAGTTGGGATTTTAACCACCCTCTCACGAAATGTAGCGTTCCTAAAAACCTAGCAACAAATGCTGCTGCGCCACCAGTGTGTGGAGATAAACCACACAATGTGGTCATGATAAATCATAGATACACAAAAGCGTGTTTCTACTACTAACATTACTAATACTAAATTAACAATCTGAGGCCGTGGTTTAATTACTTATAGCACAGAACATTATTGAACGCTTACAAATAATTAACTACATTAACGTGAACTCTCACACATGAGATCATTTTGTTACTAGGCCTAATTAAATCTGATTTGATATAGTGATTTTAATTAATTTATACAAAAAAAATTAATTAATTAATATTAGACATACACTGACATATTAATGGAAATAATTTAAGCCATACTCAACAGGCTTAAACAGGCGTATAATATATGTAATTAACTCTCACGCATGCGATCATTTTGTTACTAATTAAATCTAATTTGATAGTTGACACGTAGGCCCTATAGTGTACAAACGTATTTATTAAGTTAAGGATGTGCTTACTTATGAAAAGTACGTTCGTTCTGTACGTAGTGACTACAGTCGAAATAAATGGGGAGGAAGGGGAATGGACAAAGTAAAACTGAGGTGAAATTAAATGTTTAGGAAGGCAACTTTGAAGCGACAACAGATCTATTATCTTTTGGAGGAAACGGCGCTGGACCTCATGTTCGGGGTGAGGAGGAGGGAATATTTTGGGGCGGACGCAGGATTTGGTGACAGGGGATGCATGAGAGGGCGCAGATCTTTTATTGAAAGGTGGGGGGAGGCGACATTTGCATGGTGAGTCCACTCCATACTCAATCAGCCATGGTTGGGTCTGAGGTGGGAAAATTTGAGGAAATAGTACATCTAGATGGCCGGAAATGGCACTTTTATTATAGTAAAGTTCATTATCATCACATCATCATTATATATAGTCAAAATGAAGATCCAACAAATTTCTCATGATGTTTTATCAGGGATTTTCGGCAACCATAGCGATCAAATTAAGATGTGTGATGTATCATATAATATAAAACTAAAAGACACTGTCTTTGATGTATTTACTTTACTTTACCTACTTCAAAAAGCCGTGAGTCCACACCACTTCAGCCCCACCATGGTTGAGGCTTAGGTGAGAACATTTGAGGAAATAGTAGGCCTACCTCTGATGACCGGAAATGACACTTTTATATAGTAAAATTCATCATCATCAGTCACCATTATATAGTCAAAATTTCTCATGATTTTATAAGTGATTTTCAGCAACCATAGAGATCTAGTAATTAATAGGCCACATTATAGTAATTATAGGCCAATTAATGTATCATAGAAAATAAAAATGAAAAACACTGTCTTTGATGTATTTAATACTTTACATTAACAAAGCCGTGAGTCCACATCAACCTCAGCTCCACCCGCGGTTAGGGCTGAGTTAACATTTTGAGGAAATAGTACTTCTAGATGGAGGAAATGACACTCTTATAGTAAAATTCATCATCATCACATCACCATTGAATAGTCAAAATGAAGCGCCAATAAATTCTCATGATCTTTTAATCTTTATCAGCGATTTTCGGCAAACAGAGATCTATAATTATATCAGTCTCGTGATGTACCGGTACCATAGAAAATAAAACTTAAAAACATTGTCTTTGATGGATTTACTTCAAAGTCCATACCCCATCTCAGCCCCACCATGGGGATAAAAGGTGGGAAAATTTTAGGAAGTTGTACGGTACCTCTCGATTGCCGGAAATGACACTATAGGCCTATAGTAAAATTCATCATCATAGATCTATAAT
>NW_022713155.1:652696-665393 GCF_011630105.1 Anneissia japonica
GTCCCTGAACATGCGCGTATTGAGTGGTTGCGGGGTGCTACTCACACGCCCCCCCCCCACCACCCCCACAAGCAAAAACGGTCCACATTTGTAAGAGTCGAGGATGTACTGAATATAAAATTTGTTATAGATGCAGAGCCTCAAATTATCAAAATCGAAAAACAATATAGTACGGGTATTCTTACACAAGCAATAAAATAGTAAAGATGATGAAAGGATGCTTATAAGGGATGAACATGGGATGGCAATGATGATGAGAGGATGATGTTTTATGATATGATGTGGATTATGATGATAATTATGCAGCCGAAAGATGAGGCAGAAAATGAATATGATGATTGATTCTGTTTCAAACCAGACAGTAAAAAAATACTATACATTATTGTATCAATTATTTCTTTCTCTGTGGCCCGGATGCACACCTGTCTCTTATACACATCTAGATGTGTATAAGAGACAGCATGAGATCATTTTGTTACTAGGCCTAATTAAATCTGATTTGATATAGTGATTTTAATTAATTTATACAAAAAAAATTAATTAATTAATATTAGACATACACTGACATATTAATGGAAATAATTTAAGCCATACTCAACAGGCTTAAACAGGCGTATAATATATGTAATTAACTCTCACGCATGCGATCATTTTGTTACTAATTAAATCTAATTTGATAGTTGACACGTAGGCCCTATAGTGTACAAACGTATTTATTAAGTTAAGGATGTGCAGCTTACTTATGAAAAGTACGTTCGTTCTGTACGTAGTGACTACAGTCGAAATAAATGGGGAGGAAGGGGGAATGAACAAGGTAAAACTGAGGTGAATTTAAATGTTTAGGAAGGCAATTTTGAAGCGACAACAGGTCTATTATCTTTTTGAGGAAACGGCGCTGAACCTCATGTTTGGGGTGGGGAGGGAATATTTTGGGGCGGAGACGCAGGATTTGGTGACAAGGGATGCATGAGAGGGCGCATATCTTTTATTGAAAGGTGTGGGAAAGCGACATTTGCATGGTGAGTCCACTCCATACTCAATCAGCCATGGTTGGGTCTGAGGTGGGAAAATTTGAGGAAATAGTACATCTAGATGGCCGGAAATGGCACTTTTATTATAGTAAAGTTCATCATCATCACATCACCATTATATATAGTCAAAATGAAGCTCCAACAAATTTCTCATGATGTTTTATCAGGGATTTTCGGCAACCATAGCGATCAAATTAAGATGTGTGATGTACCATAAAACTAAAAGACACTGTCTTTGATGTATTTACTTTACTTTACTTTACTTTACTTTACCTACTTCAAAAAGCTGTGAGTCCACACCACTTCAGCCCCACCATAATTGAGGCTTAGGTGAGAACATTTGAGGAAATAGTAGGCCTACCTCTGATGACCGGAAATGACACTTTTATATAGTAAAATTCATCATCATCAATCACCATTATATAGTCAAAATTGAAGCGCCAGCAAAATTTCTCATGATTTTATAAGTGATTTTCAGCAACCATAGAGATCTAGTAATTAATAGGCCACATTATAGTAATTATAGGCCAATTAATGTATCATAGAAAATAAAAATGAAAAACACTGCTTTGATGTATTTAATACTTTACATTAACAAAGCCGTGAGTCCACATCAACCTCAGCTCCACCCGCGTTTGGGGGCTGAGTTAACATTTTGAGGAAATAGTACTTCTAGATGGAGGAAATGACACTCTTATAGTAAAATTCATCATCGAATAGTCAAAATGAAGCGCCAATAAATTCTCATGATTTTTTAATCTTTATCAGCGATTTTCGGCAAACAGAGATCTATAATTATATCAGTCTCGTGATGTACCATAGAAAATAAAACTTAAAAACATTGTCTTTGATGGATTTAATTCCCTACTTCAAAGTCCATACCCATCTCAGCCCCACCATGGGGATAAAAGGTGGGAAAATATTAGGAAATTGTACGGTACCTCTCGATTGCCGGAAATGACACTATAGGCCTATAGTAAAATCATCATAGATCTATAATTAATCGCTCTAATGTACCATAGAAAATAAAACGTTATTTACTTTACTTAGTACTTCATGTGCCGAAAACCAATCTTATTACACACTTTATACCTATCAAAATTTAATAAAGCCAAGGGCACACATAGGTAATTAAGATGTTTGTGGGCAGAGATACCGGTAGCTTGCTATAAAATAAGATACCGGTACCGTAATCTGGCTGTAAACTTTTTCGTTAAAACCTGGGTAATTATGAAGTTCATTTCAAAAAATTTCAGGCATCTTTTTGACTTATGAAATTACATTGCGACGAAAAGTGATGGCACTCTTCCCCTTAAAAATATGTCCCATGTTCCCACCCCACCCCTGCGCCCATCACCACAGCCCCACTATGGTTGGGGCTGATGTGGGAAAATTTTGAGAATATGGACCTCTATGGTGTCTGGATATTGCACTGCCTATAAAATGAACATTGCAATAGGCCGACAATTTTTTTTTTTTACAATTTAGGGGGTACGATCGCACTGTCTGCACCCCTCCACCCACCCCTGCATCCAACCAAGATATTAATAATGCAAGCAGTGTATTGTAATAGAGAAAGTATTAAAATAGAGCAAATACAGAGAGTCGTGCCAGCATAGCTTTGTCGACTAACAGTTGCATGGTCACTGAACATGCGCGTATTGAGTGGTTGCGGGGTGCTACTCACACGCCCCCCCCCCCCCCCCCCCCCCCACCAAAAACCCCCCCCCCCCCCCCGAGGATGTACTGAATATAAAATTTGTTATAGATGCAGAGCCTCAAATTATCAAAATCGAAAAACAATATAGTACGGGTATTCTTACACAAGCAATAAAATAGTAAAGATGATGAAAGGATGCTTATAAGGGATGAACATGGGATGGCAATGATGATGAGAGGATGATGTTTTATGATATGATGTGGATTATGATGATAATTATGCAGCCGAAAGATGAGGCAGAAAATGAATATGATGATTGATTCTGTTTCAAACCAGACAGTAAAAAATACTATACATTATTGTATCAATTATTTCTTTCTCTGTGGCCCGGATGCACACTTAGCCTCTTGGCTTTCTGTTGATTCATAAGGCATTAATTTATGCTAAATTACACTGGAAAAATTAATTCCTCTAATTCTTATCTATTGATAAGAAGGGGCTTTCAAATTTTGTGCTTGTGCTTTTATATTTTTTTTAATGTAACTTCTTTTGTAAATTTGTTGGTCTTGAACGCACCGTCAATTGACGAGTGCCACTGTAACAAAAGTGTAAGTTCAATAAATTATTATTATATTGGCTGCATGCGTCTAATCAGCATTGGTTTAGCTCCCAAGGAGAACCAATTTATTTTCCGCAACAGTGAATGCATTAATTACCTGCTTTATTAATACAGTATTACACTTTGTACAGTACAATCATGGTGTGATGATGATAATGATAATGATAATAATAATAATAATAATAATAATAATAATAATAATAACAATAACAATAATAATAATAATAATATTAAGACTATTAATAATATTAATAATAATAATAATAATAATAATAATAATAATAATAATAATAATAATAATAATAATAATAATAATAATAATAATAATAATGATGATAATATTACACTTGTATAGCACATAATGCTCGGAAATGCGTATGCGCTTCACATCATAAAAATAATAAATAAATAAAATATCTAAACAAATACACAAAAAAAGATGATGAAGATGAAAATAATAAATTAATTGAATTGCTCGCCACATAGGCCTACCTTTATGAACTACTATTTTGACACGGATGAAGGAAAGTGACTTCTAAAAGATCAAAATAACGCCGCGACATACCACCTCAACACAATTAAGGACTAAGGTGGCCATGCAGTAATTTATCTAGATTTTTAAAATATGTGTTGCTCAATCACTGTGTTTTGTGCGGAATTACCATGAAGCAAAAAATGGTAAATCAACTTTCTGGTCAGTCTGCAGATTCACAATGTGTAGGCCTATACTAAAAAGCAACTAACGCAGAGAACATACCGGTAACAATTTAAATGTATATAGAAAACAGAAAAAGAATGTAGACATTATCTAGACTTCTGAGCCACCATCACGTATCATTGCAAACTGTAATCTTTAGATATAGTACATAATAATAGCCTATAAAATATCTGTATATTGTATTGTGTGTATTGAGTTAAATCAAGGCAATTCTACAGTATATTCTTAAAAGTTAAAGCCACTTATGAACATAATGGGGGCGGGCTCTTTAAAAGAGGACGCCCTCACAGCAACCTTTTTACATTTTCACCATTAGAGGAGACGTATCAGTTAAAAGATGGTAATAAGTTCCTTCGAATTTTGTCATTTATCGGATATTCTTTTCAAAATTATTAAAAGAAAAGACATCTGTTGTTATTTTGCTTTACATTTGTTAAGGATTTCCCATATGATGCTTATTGTTTTCTAAAGATTTATCAAAGATTGTTATTGGCTACTCGTCGTAGGCTAAAGGTGTCTATGGTATTCCCAGTGACAGTACACAACAATAGGCCTAGTTTTCGGTTGCATACCTACTTAGTAGTGTCTTTTAGTGATAAGTCGTAGTGGATAAGGGAATAATAGTCACCCAGGCTTAAGTAGCTAGGCCGATAGGTGGCTGGCTTGCCTAGTATGGACTTACTACTACTGTACAAGATACTGCAAAAACCAGGCCTCTATCTATTAATCTATTAGTCTATAGTCTAGGGGCCTAGGCTAGGCCAGGAAGGAGTCAGGAGAGGGGGACGTAGGCCTAGCCTAACTGAACTTCAGAAGTCTGCAGCCAGTAGTGTAGGTCAGTAATGCTCCAGCCTGTGGCCTCCTTAATCCTTGTGATTGCTGGATCTGGTCAGTTGTAACCTATACAAACATTTAAAAGCTAAATTAAATGATGTTGGGCCAGCCTATTTCTTTAGTCTAGACTTTAGAATTATCCAGGTAATTGTTCAATTATAATTATAGTGGTAGTTCTGTATTACTTAAGATTAATTTCTTTAGTCCCTGATAAAATGGCTAATAATAGTATTACACAGAGCTGAGAGTGTAATAAAATAACTTCCTTAATGTATGCATGCGACAGCATAAAATGTTTGTCAAGAAAACTAATATCATTATGCAAATTAAATTGATATTTTTAACCAGAATTTACTTAATTACATTTCAGCCTTCACATAAATCCTTCAAGATTAAGCAGAAGCTGGCTAGGAAGCAGAAACAGAATCGTCCAATTCCTCAGTGGACAAGAATGAAGACTGGTAACAAGATAAGGTAGCTGTGGCTAGATTGATATTCACATACCTTATTTATTCAAATAGAAACCCGCTTTGAATAAACAACAACCCCCCCCCCCCCCCCCCCCCCTCATTTGGAATAAATGCCGCCAAAATGACTGTAAAAAAAACCAAATGCAAACAACAACATTCTAAACGCATTCTTGTTCTACTCCAGTAGAAATTAAGGGGCTTTTGAGTATATATAATTTACACCAAAAAAATAAATGCCTCCCTTGAATAAATTCCCCCTCAAAAACCGTCAGCATGCCAAATCATTTACAAGTTCAATAAACACAAAAGGCTCGTCATTTAAAGTTTTTAGAGTACTTTTTATGGCACTGAATATATCATTCATGCTATTAATGATATCGATTATCAAATGTAAAACTACAAAATTTCGAGGGTTTTTGCAACCTGAATATGTTAATTTAAATTAATCTAACTGGGAACAAAATGGTTAAATACAGTACCTAAACAGCCTACTACTGTATATAAACATACTAAGTCTTTAAAAAAAATGTTTTAAAAGGGACATATGAAAAGGATGCGTTATAATTGAATTGGTTGCTTTAAGGTTTAACCAACAATATCATGTACAGTACTGTATTACTAAAGTTGTTTTATTGTTTCAGGTACAATGCTAAGAGGCGTCACTGGAGAAGAACGAAGCTCAACTTCTAAAAACAGTACGCTATATGGAGATTTTGTGGTTATGTGGCATTGATCATTTTTATTTTCAACATTTGAAGGACGACTACCTGAATCAACATGGACTTTATCATATCAAGGATATTTTTAAGGACGATGTCATCAAAATCTTAGCTGGCACCATTGTCTATCTGGTCTATTCTGTATAAGGAAATAAAACTGATCGATACTCAACTGTTGTCAAGGTCTTTTTAATTTTGAAATTTGGTATACAGTTAAACTTGCCTAAGTTGAATAATTTCTAAGTCTATCTAATTTTACATGTCAAATTGTTGTGTTTTCCATTAATGAACAATCTGCAAGTCGAATTTTATCAACAATACTCCAATGGCATTTTGGATTCGACTTAGGCAAGTTCAACTGTAATGATTCATTTGTAGGGTGGGTTGCTATAAAACAGTCTTAACCCATTGATTATGAAAGTAATAGCTAAACTGATTAGACCATAGGATGGTCTCTCAATGGTTTTCAAATACAGTCACCCTCCATATTTGGAGTGGTCTCACTTTTTGGTGTTGGAAATTAGAAGAAAATCTGTAGACCATTATTTAAATGGCAATTACAGTGGCTAGTCCAATAAGCATTGATACATTCTATAATGGTTGCTTTAGAAAAAAATAATTCCCAACCACTTCCCCCATTCTTATTGTGTTTTGGTCAAATAGAGATGCCATTTTTCACACACAATTACACAAATTCTTTATTTATACTATGTATTTATAGATTTAATTAAAGTCATTGCATTTATATAATAGATACTTGCTTCCAATGCCTCAAATTTTCAACATAATTCAGGAAAAACAATAACAATTGTTATATTAATACATGACAAAAATTTGAAAGTACAGTATTCCTCCTAATGTTCATAATACTGTATAGGAATTGAAAAATTAACCGACTTCTAAGCATACGCCACAACATTAACAAGCAGCTTGCATGGAAAACAATTTATACCTAGCAATTCTGTATTTTTTCACGATCATAAACGTCACCTTGCACAACAAACATGCATCATTTCAGAGCTACGCAGGATCGTGAAAAGGTTCTTGAATGTTGATGGCCAGGTTATGTTATTAATGTAGTATGCATTATTAAGAATGTGGCTTAGCTGTAATAACAGTTCCCATTTCTATTTTAAACTTTATGAAATAAATCCTCTTGATTGCTAATATTTACTGCTTATTACTCATCAAAGAAAGTTAATTCCAACACCAAATTGAACTCCACCCTGTATCCTGCAAAGAAGTATGAAATGAAGAAAATAAGTTGCATAGTTATAGCAATCAATTATTACAATACAGATGTATAGCATTACTGTAGTTCTTTCTTTGAGGCCTAGAATGGAAAAACAAGATGACTGTAAATTTATTTAATTAAAAATTATTAATTTATTCAAATTTTTTTTTTAACTAGATGCACACTAGACACGAAAGCAACATCATCGCGTAGTTTGTATTCTTCAACACAGCGCGCATCTGTATTGTGTCTAGCGTAAAACTTGAAAATTAAACCATAAATGGAATTCACTAATCAACTTCAAACCATGTTGTATTTGTATACAGTACTGTAATACTTACTTGTCTTCAGCCTGCGCTGATACTGGTACACAATAATTAAGTTCAAACCTTGCTATCCTACCGAGTCGTAGTAAAATACCAGCACCATAACTACATCGCACAGTCTGTCGCAGCTGTTGTAAATCTTCTCTCCAATTAGGTGTTTCTTAAAAATTAAACACCAGAGTAAGAGTTAGGAAAGGATATGGAGTAGTTTGCTGATGATGGTGATATGACGACAAGCACTATAAATTACACATTGTGCAAAACCATTAAAAACAGTATGGAATCAATATAACTGTTTACTGGATGGAAACAATCGGTGAAATATTCTCTAAACAAAAGTGTCAGGGGTAGATCCAGGATTTGAAATGAGGAGGGTTCAAAATATTTCTAAATAAACCCCCAAAAAGAAAGAGAGGTGGGGGGTGGGTCTGGAATTTTGATTCCTAGATGGCCGGAAATGAGCTTTGCCGATTTCTGATGTGTCTTTTAATGACCTTTATGTTCTTCAAAATACAAGGTTTTCCCCCTCTTGAAAAAGGTCAGGTAATTTTATCTCTTCCTATAGAGAAAAAAAAAACGAAGACATACTGTAGGCAATATATTATTATAATCCAACAATATTGAATACTGTAGTTGGATACGTAGTCTTTCTTCATATCAATGAACCGATAGGCACGAAGAACGCACTTTCATACATAATTAATACGTCGTCGAACCAAAAACAGTGTTTTTAATTTTATTAATATTGAAGGCTAGTTGAACTACTGTAGCTAAGCCTAGTTTGTCCAATATGCCAACATATGCCTAGGTGGGTTAGCATGCATTTTGTAAGCCAGGACCCAGTAGTATTTTGTTACGTTTCTTCACAGGGGTGTTCGTTCAAACCCCTTGAAACACCCCTTGGATCCGCCACTGGTGTTTATAATTCCATATTTTAAGGTGATTTTCTTGCAGTGGCTAATGATGATGATTTTCAAGGCAGTGTGATTTTATATTGATGATGATATGGGTAGTGGAGAGCATATTTTTTGGCAATCTTTGGAAGGCAGCCTTCTGTTTTTGAAAGATGATGAGAAAGTTAATGTGGTACCAAGCATGTTATACCTAAATTAACATTAGCAAGATGTCCACCATTCACAAACAGGTGTGTTCGGAAGAGATCCCCAAAGCTCCCTCTACCGGGTCTGAATGGTAGAGGTGTATACAGGTGTAGACCAGCAGCCATGAACGCCTCAGCACCTACATAGTCACCTGAAAATTTTAAAAATTAATGTGTCATTAATGATTTTATCAATTTATTTTATTTCTTTCACATTCTACAGCAAATAAATTGCCAATTAAAGGCTTCTTTATGCAGCAAAGATTTTCTCTTGAAATACACAAGAATAACATTATAATTTCTCACCATTACTATGAGGGCCGATAGATCGCATTTGAAAACCTCTGACTGAGGTCGGACCACCCAAGAAGAAACGATCAATGATAAGTGATTTAGAATCTCTATATGGCTTCATTAATCCACCTTGCAATGTGCACGACAAAACCTAAAATTAAAAATTAAAAATTGCATATTTATAACATCTAGAATAAAAAATATCATTATCATCATATCAAAATATAATCGCCATGCTTATCATCTTTTATCTTTTAATATTATCATTGCTACCTGCTGCCAAACCCAGAACCACCATAATCATTTACTTTAAAAATCAATAGTATTATTATCCACATATTAATGATAATGACCAAAAAAATGAAATACTAGTAAGTCAAGTCTTACAGAATCAAAGAGCAGTTTCTTGTTAAGCTGAACCTCAAACTCCTCCTTCAGGAACTTAACATCCCCTCCAGTCTCACCAGCTAACTCATGAGCAATTCGAACCAGGTATCCCTTGGATGGGAAAATGTGCTCATCTCTGGTGTCTCTTGTGAATGTATGCTGCAAGCAATAATAGAATGGATGATGCTCAATATATTTTAATTTTTGGAAAGTGGAGTAGTTTTTAGTAGAAAGAAAAACACTGGTACTTCACAGGATTTGAACCCAGAATCCTGTAATTGGAAGACAAGCATCTTGACCACCAAGCTACATATATATTTACATGAGGAAATAAACTAAATGTTAATCTGGGTAACATTAAATGCTTACTGTTTTTTTCAGTAGAAGCATGTTACCTTTAAAGACGACTTGAGGGAGTGGCCAGCTTCGGACCTCACATCAAATGATGCTGTTCTACCAAGACAAGAAGTCTCCCTCCAAACACCTTCCCATCTAAAATTGTGACGATTAAACCCATTGGGAACCTTCACAAAAAAGAAAACAAATTATAATTACTTAATCATAAACAACTATATAGTTTTAAATTCCTTGTGACTTATAACAATGCAGTTTTAAATCACAAGGAATAAACTGTCATCAGAGGTCCAGTGATAATGATATTTTAAGCAAAAACAAATTTTAGTCAACAGTTTGAGAAGAAAAAGATTGAAGAATTATTACATATTGGTTGAAGAAACTGACGAAAGGGAAAGATTTACACAGGAGATGGATTATGTTTAATCTCATAAAAATATAAATAAATAAGAACATCCATAAACAGGATAATAAACAAATATTAATTAATTAGTAAAGAAATAATATGAGTGATTTCCAATATATATGTACTTACCACAAATTCAACAAATGTTCCTATGTCTGTCTCTTTAAATGAACTTTGAGGAAAATCACCATCACTCTTAAAGGCACTCACAGTGAACCTAAAGAATGCAAACAAAATACACAAAGTGTATAAATCATAATATTGTCTGTTGGCCAAACACTTAATAATTGGACATTGATCAAAATATTTAGTATTATAATTTATATGATGAATAGACTTACTTCCTGTTTAAATCCTTTCCATAAGGCTTCAGGAAAGTAACACTGAATCCATTTGACTTCCGGCTGCTCCTGGAGTATTCAGCCACTAGGTTCTCGGCCCTACCACACAAGTTGGGCATCTTAGCACCAAGTGCCTATCAATAAATAACTATAATTATTAACAATCCAATGTAAGTAGACTCAGTGTGGTTCAGAGTAATTCAGGAGGAAGATTCAAACCCCTCTTCCACCGCCCCCACCCAAAATTAATCAGCTTTCTTACCAAGGTTCCCTCATTGTTGCCAACAGTGGTGTGAGCACTGCCCAGAAGTCTGCGTGTCTCCTTCACCTTAAAAGTGATGTCCATTCCATTGGGTTTAGCACCTGGGCCTGTGGGAAGAGAAAATAATTACTGTTATGGACAACGATGTGAAATATCTGTGGTGACTTCATGTAAATACTGACTAAACAGACAAAAATAATCTAGAATTCACAAGTGTACAGTAGGAAAGAAAAACATAATTTTAAGGTAGACATTAGGCAGCCTGTCCACAGCCAGACACACACACACACACATTAAGCTGCAGAATCTTCAGCATGTTGAAGGCAGCAGCATACAAGAAGAAACTAGCAGAAATTTACCTTTAGCAGTATCAACCAAAACACCAACTGAGCTGAAGATTCCAAGGGCTTCAAGGCGGAGCTTAGCCTCTGCTGACCTCTGGATGACATCCTTAAAGTTTTCAGATTTGAGAACATCTTGCACTTGCGGAATGACAAGATCATTTTTGGTTCTCCCTAAGCCTGTGATGTGCACTTTTTGAACCTTACACTAACCAAGTATCAAAATAGAATAAAATATTTTTGTTAGTATTTTGTTCCCTTATTATATTCTTCATCATTACTAATGTTTCTGCCAACGGCAGTTCTTGATATCTAGGCTCATTCACTTTTCCATGCTGCTCCATCATGTGCCAGATTTTTGCAAAAGATGGGGGTAACAAGGATATGCCAACACCTCTTATCTTTAAGCAAGTAATACTGATGAACTTTGAAAGTGCTGTTTCTACATCTGTTTATTTTTTCCTTTTTTTTTTTGGTGAGAGTGGTTCATAATAGCTGGGGGTGATCAATTTTTACATTCAATTCATACAGAATAAAACAATAGAAAATACAATAAAAACACCTTTAAAGCTGATTATATAAATATTTTGAAACAACTAAAAATATGAATCAAATTATAAATTGAATATATAAAGATATAAAACAATAATACATTATTAAGGAACTCCAAAAATATTTTATACATTATCAAGAATACTATCAAAATAAATTGATATGAAATATTTTATTTAGTCCTGATTACCATTATAAAATACTGTAAATAAATTCTATAAAAAATAAACGAATGGCAAAAACTCACTAGGAAAATTACACCTTGATAAATGCTTAAATGATAAGGACTTACAGGAGTTGTACCCTTGAATACATGCTTCTGCACATGAGGGTGATGGTGTTTGGATTCCATTGTGTCTGTGGGTGGTGGTAACATCGACGATGGCTCCTGAATTTCAAGAAAGGGCATAACATTCATATTATCTCTTGATCATTTACAACTTAAAAGTACTTATCAAGAACTCACAGAGTTGTGAAGAATAAATTTTCATCAAGATCATATACCATATAAATGATTCACAAAAAGAAAGGAAATGCACTCCCTCACTCATCGTAATAAGAATATCATTATTAATTATTATTAATACACCTTTTTCATGCTCCGGTAGACATGTTCGACCGATGACAAAAAATGCTGAGCAGTGAAGTGTAACCAACAGAAATAACACAGCATTTCGGCTATATTTTTTGGAGGTCGTATTACTTAAAAAATAAAAAATCCTTAATGGAGGATCGTATCAACGTAGTTTTTTGACATAAGTTTGGACAGACTAAACAAATTTTCAATTTTTAAAAATTCATACAGTACGTAGATATATCCTTTGCGAACATTTAAGGAAAAATAAAGTTGATACGACCCTCTGTTAAGGAGTTATGATTTTTTAACATCACCTCCAAAAATATGGCTGAAACGCTATGTTATCTTTGTTGGTTATGCTTCGCTTCTCAGCATTGTCTGTCATCGATCTAACATGTCTACCATACTGCCTGTCTCTTATACACATCTAGATGTGTATAAGAGACAGATTTTAAGGTGATTTTCTTGCAGTG
>NW_022713155.1:666412-668482 GCF_011630105.1 Anneissia japonica
AACAAGGATATGCCCACACCTCTTATCTTTAAGTAAGTAATATTGATGAACTTTGAAAGTGCTGTTTCTACATCTGTTTATTTTTTCCTCTGTTTTTTTTTTTGGTGAGAGTGGTTCATAATAGCTGGGGGTGATCAATTTTTACACTCAATTCATACAGAATAAAACAATAGAAAATACAATAAAAACACCTATAAAGCTGATTATATTAAATATTTGAAACAACTAAAAATATAAATCAAATTATAAATTGAATATATAAAGATATAAAACAATAATACATTATTAAGGAACTCCAAAAATATTTTATACGTTATCAAGAATACTATCAAAATAAATTGATATGAAATATTTTATTTAGTCCTGATTACCATTATAAAATACTGTAAATAAATTCTATAAAAAATAAACGAATGGCAAAGACTCACTAGGAAAATTACACCTTGATAAATGCTTAAATGATAAGGACTTACAGGAGTTGTACCCTTGAATACATGCTTCTGCACACGAGGGTGATGGTGTTCGGATTCCATTGTGTCCGTGGGTGGTGGTAACATCGACGATGGCTCCTGAATTTCAATAAAGGGCATAACATTCATATTATCTCTTGATCATTTACAACTTAAAAGTACTAATATCAAGAACTCACAGAGTTGTGAAGAATAAATTTTGATCAAGATCATATACCATATAAATGATTCACAAAAAGAAAGGAAATGCACTCCCTCACCATCATAATAAGAATATGATTATTAATTACTATTAATACACCTTTTTCACGCTCCGGTAGACATGTTCGACCGATGACAAAAAATGCTGAGCAGTGAAGTGTAACCAACAGAAATAACACCGCATTTCAGCTATATTTTTTGGAGGTCGTATTACTTAAAAAATAAAAAATCCTTAATGGAGGGTCGTATCAACGTAATTTTTTGACATAAGTTTTGACAGACTAAACAAATTTTCAATTTTTAAAAATTCATACAGTACGTAGATCTATCCTTTGCGAACATTTTAAGGAAAAATAAAGCTGATACGACCCTCTGTTAAGGAGTTATGATTTTTTAACATCACCTCCGAAAATATGGCTGAAACGCTATGTTATCTTTGTTGGTTATGCTTCGCTTCTCAGCATTGTCTGTCATCGATCTAACATGTCTACCATACTGCAGCATGAAAAAGGTGTATTACAGAAAGAGCAGCTGAGTTATGACAAGAACTAAAATAAAATGGGACTCGGGAGTAAAGTAAGGATGTACTACATGTAGGCTGCTCCAAACCTGGGTACATCTTTCTGTACAATGTCAGGTCTAGGCATACTGTTTTAGAGGCCCTACACAGTACGCCGACTAGCCCACTCCAGGTGAGCGAGACCTAGCCGGTCTAAGTCCCCTAATTCCCTAGCCTATCACTAGAGGAGAGCCAAACGCTAGGCCTAGGGCCTAGGCTAGCCTCTAGGCTAGTCTGGCTAGGGAGGCCGGCCTAATAAGACCCTACTAGCTAAGCTAGGCTAGGTCAGCTAGCTAGGTCAGGCCCGGTCCCAGGGCTAGTTAATTTTTAAAAAGAGGCAAAATTTTTAAAACCGATATTTCTGTGATGTAATTGTATTAGTAATGAAACAATTTGCATATATGAGGGTATGCTTTCTAGTTATAAAATTCAGTAAATCATACCTTCGCATGGACAGTTCCCATGTTTTTTGTAGGCGACCTGTGTAACGCTTCAGTTAACAAAAGGTCAAAGTTTTCAGAGGTCAACAGCGTGACCACACCGTCGTAGCATTTATGCGCGCTTGTGTAGATTTTGTAGCATAATTTAGACCCCTGTAGCATTTAGCATTATGCTACGCATAATTTTACCAAAACGTAGCATAATGTAGCATAATTTAGGTTGACATTGACAAACATTTTAAATAAAATTATAAATATTGGTAATAAAATATGTTAGTTCCAAAATCAAAGGTTGCTTTGTTTTACCACTCAATAAAAACCAAAAATTATATCCTAGAGCCGCCACTGACCCCGACTGCAAGCGGCGCAAAAACGTCATGTCAATAATATAATACCCATT
>NW_022713155.1:669534-670585 GCF_011630105.1 Anneissia japonica
GTATTCTTGTATTTGTTTGTTTTAAATGCAAAAAATGCTCTAATTACTAAGGTCCTGAAAGGTTTTTAGTACTTTTTGATAATTACTCCATGTTTGAATTACAGTCTTGGCAACTCCGACTACCAAGGTGGCCGTTAACAAGTTAAAACTAATAGAATTGCGCACTTTTCAGCTTAAAAAAGAAGAAAGTGTATGTTTTACTAGAGTGCACGAGAGCACACACACAAGACGAGTGACCATTATTTTTTTCATAGTAAACAAAGTGGGGTGGCTAGCCACCCTATTCACCACCCCCCTTCCCCAGATCCGCCTCTGGTTGGGGTTCTCTATTTAAAAAGCATATTTGTAATTGAGTTATGCTACTCACTTATCTATTCTGGAACTGTTGTGTGCCCCCCTTCCCCTTTGAAATGTCAAATTTTTAGCTCAAATTATATTTGTAATTGAGTTATGCTACTCACTTATCTATTCTGGAACTGTTGTGAGCCCCTTCCCCTTGAAAATGTCAAATTTTTAGCTCAAAAATAGGAAATTTTGAAGAATTCGTATATAACTCGCACAGGTGGTTGTTGTTCGCACAAGTGGATTCTTCCGCTCAAACTAGCATCCGCTCGAAAAAAATTCCGCTCGAATCCGCTCGAATTGGCCTTCGCTCGAATTGACTGGTTCCCCTCCAGCCAATAGCACAATTGATTTTTTTTCACCGTGGTCACACTGGGTCAACTTGTTCATCAACAAACAACATGGTGTGAGTAGTAAGTCGAACTTTTGAGAAGATTCTCGTCATTTCAAACGAAAATATTAAATAATATAACTAAAGGTAAGACATCTGGAATACGTCATATACTTGCATTGTTATTGAAGACCGTGTACGCATTGCCGCTATACAATGCCTCTTGAGTTTTTTTGTACCTATTTGCTATTTAATTTTTGAGAACCAGTCAATTCGAGGGATGTCACTTCGAGCGAATGCCAATTCGAGCGGAATTTATTCGAGCGGATGCTAGTTCGAACGGAGAAAAGATTTACTTTTATGCCCCTCCAGAAATTA
>NW_022713155.1:670635-693079 GCF_011630105.1 Anneissia japonica
AGGAGAAGCCTATAGCCTTAGGCCTATGTATAAAAAAAGTTGTATTTAATTGATTTATAAGGTTAACAATTTACAATAGGCCTTTTTCACGAATCGGTAGACATCTTGAAGTGATGACAAACATTGCGAATCAGTGGTGCGTAACCAACATAAATAAGATAAGCTTTTGGGCTGATTTTCTGACATCATGTTGTTTAAAAAATCATAACTCCATAACGGGGCGTCGTATCCAAAAAAATGTTTCCAGGAAAATGTTCTTAAAAGACCAGTCTACACCACTATATGATTTTAAAAAATTGAAAAATTTTTTTGACCTCTGAAATCAAGATTGAAAAAGAAAAGCCTATCTTAGTAGTGTATTAAAATAGGCCAATGAATTACAGTGCAGTAGCATAGGACGTTCGTGTTGTTACTGTTCAAAAAATGTCAAAAAATCCGCCCAAAAGCTTATCTTATTTCTGTTGGTTACGCACCGCTGATTCGCAATGTTTGTCATCACATCAAGATGTCTACCGATTCGTGAAAAAGGCCTATTAAACATAGGGTACCTACATTTATAAAAATAATGTTTAGTCATTGTTAATGTTATTCTTTCCACATGCTAAGTTTTAAAAAAAAAGTGGGTTTTGAACTATATAGACGAATGGTTGGGCCCAACCTTGAAAAGTAGACTAGAAAGTGATTTGAGATACGATGCTCTCGTCTCTACATGAAAGCTTGGCATATTGTGAAGTGACATGTGAACAATTAAAAAATGAAAAGTTCTCCAAAAAATGTTGGACTTTTTGAATACTAATTAAGGTCAAAGGTCAAAATATGAATAAAATGCAATGTTAATCTATTGTTTAAACAAATTTACTCTTAGGTCATCATACTGTATAACTTAATTCAGTAAAAATATATGAAATATATTTGTATATTAATGAAGTCAGAGGTTAGAATTTGAATATAATTTATTTAATTATACACAATACAGAAGCCTATTGTGTATGGATTTAACTTTTGTTTAATCAAAATCTCTAGTCGTTTGTTTAAACAAGTTTACTGTTAGTATATCATATGAAGACTATATAGGTCATCATATAACTCAATTCACTGAAAATGTATGAAAAATGGTTGCATAATAATGAGGTCATAGGTCAGAAATTGAAGAAAATTCCTTTTATTATAGATGATACAGAAGCCTATTGCGTACAGATTAAACTTGTTTCATCAAAATCACTTGTTTAAACAAATTCGCTCTTAGTATATCATACGGATATTATCATATAAATGGCAATTTACTAAAATTGCATGAAAAATGTTTGCATAATTAGGTCAGAGGTCAGAATTTGAATAAAATTATGAAGCCTATTTTGTACAGATTAAACTTTTTTCTAGCAAAATCACCAGTCTTTTGTTTAAAAAAAATTACTCTTGGTATAGTATGGATATATATATAGGTCATCATCTAACTTAATTCACTATTAAACATTGTATGATAAATGTTTGCATAATAATGAAGTCAGAGGACAGAATTTGAATAAAATTCATTTTATACATGATACAGAAGCCTATTGCGTATGGATTTAACTTTTTTCATCAAAATCACTAGTCTTTTGTTTACACAAATTTACTCTTAGTATATCATATGAATATTATGTATGTCATCATATAACTCAATTCACTAAAATTGTATGAAAAATGTTTGCATAATAATTAGGTCAGAGGTCAGAATCAGGATAAAATTCAATTTTTACACGATTTGGGAAGCCAATTGTGTACAGACACTATACAGAAGGCTGTGTATGGATTTAGCTTTTGTTTTATTAAAATCACACAGTACTTAGTACATAGGCCTACATATAAAGATCTATACTTTATAAACCTTAATATAACCTAAATTCAATAGCATAGTGTACCCAAACATCTTGGATTTGTTGCATACTAATGACCTAAATGAGATCAATGATCAGAATTTTCGTAAAATGTATCTCATCCATAAAATTTTACATTTTGTTTTTTTATAACAAATCATTGCTTAGTATGCATACTCTATATGCCACCCACCATACAAGTCCAATGTAAAAGCACTGAATTAAAAACTAAACATTTTCTGTTAAAGGTTTTAACTACAAGACTAAAAAAAAAATAATGATTGGTTTACATTCATAAAAATTAAGACTTCATGCATATTGTCACTGTTTTCACAAAGTGACACATTCCTTCAGTGCTTTGAATGGTCTTGACAAACAATTTATTTAAGGTGTTCATGCGCATAACTTCACCACATTCAATAATCTTCTTGTCAATGACATCACAAGTAAACTTGTGAAAAGATTCTGCATATATATATATATATATATATATATATATGGGACCTTCTTGTGCCTTCAAGTTCTTTGGTTGTTAAACAACGTGTGTATGACCAGTAGCAAGATTTGTGTACTTTACTTCAATGCTTACCATATCTTTTCCACGTATCTGTATGAGGAGTTCCTCATCACCTTTCAATTCTGCTGCTTTCAATAATGATTTCCCATCTGTTTCACATGATATCAGCTTTTCATAACATCGTGTCACACTATTGCTCTTCTGCTTTAAACAAATGATACAAATTGGTGGCAAAACATGTACACTTTTACGTGCCACTGAGGTTAAAACCTTATCAGTACATGATCTTAGGAATCGTTTTTCTGTACTATCTGATGTTCCTTGACTAAATTCTGAGCTGCATGCAGCTACCTCTTCAAGATAAATCTTAGGCTTACCAAGCTCACTCTCTTTTCTGCTTGTGCTATTCGCAGTTTATCTGTAAACCGTTGGTAGCATTTGCGGTGATAACCACTATTTCACGCACTATCCCACTACATTTTTTTGATATGAATTGTTCAACACCATCAAGGTTCTCCCACTTGCTTACACACTCCAGAAATGTTTTCCAAGTGGTATCGGTAAACATTCGGACATTATCATCTTCAACCGTCGCAATGTCTTGCACCGCATGACAAACACAATTTAAGTTTGGCTCTTCATCTGAAATAGGCTCCATAATTACCTGCAAGTAAACCAGACACTCCTCTATTATGATTGATTAAAAAATGTGCACTGAATTTAAATTACATTAGCACAGACAATATAAATATATTAAAATGTTATTAAAAACTATTAGCTATTTTGCATAAATTTATTTGAATTAAAAATGATTTTGAGTTAAATGAAATAAAAATAAATCTTACTGTTAGGATTCACTAGTGTCAGAGATATAAACTATTTTTAATGTCTACAATAATTGGAATTTCTAGACAAGTGCATATATTAAAGTAAGACCAGGCCTAGTCAGTCTAACAATGATAGCCTGCCTTGGGCTGACACATATCTACCTGTAGCTGCCTAGATATGTCCTAGGCTACGGACTGCAAGCCTAGTTTGGCTGGTGGTGATTTTTACAATACGAATATCATGTTTTGGTTATATGTAGGGCTAGACCTAGGTGTTCTTCCTAGCTAGCATAGGTAGGAGCCTATTTTCATATTAAATGTTATTATACTATATTTATTTAGACCTAAACCTTGAGGCTTATATTTAATTTAGGCCAACAAGGCCCAGGTAGAGGGCCTAGGCCCTAGGCTAGCCTACTACTAACCTAGCCTAGGCCTCGAGCAATCTCAACAATGATCAAACAAATGATTCAATAGGCCTTTTTCACGAATCGGTAGACATCTTGAAGTGATGACAAACATTGCGAATCAGCGGTGCGTAACCCACAGAAATAAGATAAGCTTTTGGGCTGATTTTCTGACATTTAATTTCTGACAAAAAGAAATAGGCTATTATCATTGGCTATGAAATAGCCTAGTAGTGTCAATTACTATGATCGTAATTTCACGCTGCGTATTATTTGGCTAGGCTAGGCTAAACCTTAATTATATACTGTACACTGGCCTAGCCCTAGCTAGGCCTAGGAAGGACCAGCCCTAGCCTAGCGAAGGACCAGGGTGTGTCGGCCTGAGTCTGACCGCGACGAGAGAGAGCGGCCGGTAGCCTAAATATACATGTTATACGCTTTAAGTAAAAAACATCATTCTTACACCGACTAGGCTTAGTCTGAAATTTATTTTTAAAGCAGAACTTACTAAAACCCGACATTACATACCGATATTAAACTGCCTTCGTAATAAATAAATTCGAACCATCCATATTATCATCACAAGACACAAGAAGATCGCCTACCGTCGTTGTTATGTTTACGTTTGCCTCTCGTTTTGTTTACATGAGTGGCTCGTGCTGTACATTTCGTTGTCATAACGTAAAAATAGGTTTAAAATAATATTTTTAGTACTAATCTTTACTTTAATAATTACATTAGTATTATAAATCTAAGTTACGGTATCATTTTTTACTTATGTTTTATTTTTAAGCTCAATTTACTTCGTATTTTTTTTCAACTACGGCACGAATATGGAGGCCAACCAATCAGAGAGCTGCCTTTCCTATGACGTTTTTTCAATGACGTCACCGTTTCTATCGAAATTTTGCCGATTAGTTGCGGGAATTTTGAATTACTTTTTGTCATATAAATTCCAATTTTTAACAAAAGAACAATTCGAATTCAGGTAATGTATACCTATATCTATAAAACCACTAAACTATAAATAGCCCCAAATGCCATGTGAACTCGATTTTACATTTTCAAGGTTAGGCCCACAGTGGAGAAAATTTTCTCCACTGTGGGCCACATCACAGTAATATTACTGTGCTGTTGATAGTCTTGTCACAGGGGCTGGGGGATCCAGAATTTTTCAAACGGTGGGGTGGGGGCACAACAGTTTCAGAATAGATAAGTTAAGTAGCACATAACATTAATATGCACTGACATTTTAAAATTTAGTGGCAAGACGAGGGGGGAACGTGCCTCCCCGTGTCCCCTACACTGGATCCGCCCCTGTGTCACACTACTACTATACACCAATGATTTGTGCACCTTCTGATACCATATACGTAAAAATAATTTAAATTTCTATCGTCAATAAAAATTACAATTACAGTTACTCTCATTTACAAATGGCCTAATTCGTAAATCATACTGTTACAACACTATATAATTTAACTAACTGGAGACAAAAACTGTAAATTCTACATGCGAAATTCTATAGTTTTAAAATATAGGGCCTAAGTGCTTTCTAGCGGCCATCGCTAATTACCTATTTACCAAGACTGTAATTCAAACATGGAATAATTATCAAAAAGTACAAAAAACATTTCAGAACTGTAGTGCACAGAGCATTTTTTGCATTTAAAACAAATACAAAAATAGGGCGACGATAAATTCCTTGTTGTAGTTCGCACTAAATGCATTCACTCGAACTGGCATCCGTTCAAACTGACATCCGCTCGAACTGACATCCTCTCGAATTGACTGGCATCCTAATTTTTTAGGCCAGCAGGGCCCAGGATAGATACCGTAAACCATGACTTCAAGGAGAGATCGAGGGCAACAACCTAACAATTTATCTGGTGTGCTACAGCTTGCAGTTGAAAATACAGTCCCAGGAGATGTACCAAATGAGAGGGAAGAAATGTCAGAAGAGGTAGGCCAGTACAATGTCTAAATATAAAGGAAAGCGATTAAAAAGTCTAATCAGACTAGCGTAATAATATATAAACAAACCACAAATATATATTACTAAAGATATATTATGATAAAGTGGACAAGATAAGAAACATATTAACAATTGTATACTTCAGTAAATATATTCTGTTATTTATTTATTTTTATTTCATTTCACCCAACAGCAAATATATATATAAAGGCCAGAAACAGAATTACACAAGTACAAGACAAACAGTTTTAAACATGTTAACTTTCTAATTATTTAAATGTTTGAATCATTTGTGTTTGATTGTGTATACTAAAATCCATGTTTGAGGATGCATAAACATTTTGAATCTTTAATCTACACACAAGATGCTCTACCTACATAAACCAAGTCTCCTTATAAGGCTTCAGATTGGAATGCATTTGAACCCAGGACCCTGGAATTGGAAGCTACAACTCAATTTCTCTTAGTAAAAGCAAAGTATTACAGATTGGTGCAAGTAATGTTTTTTAAAATATATAATTCAATTTTTATTTAATTGATTTATCTTGCTTGTTTGTCTCTTGTTTGTAGAGAACAGAGTTTTTGAGAAATGTTTTCAACGATCTATATTGTGATGAAGCGAAAGAAATGAAGAAAACTGTTGATAACATTAAACCATTACTTGGCAGTGCGGATGAAAATGATACTACTGTGAAAGTAGCGTGTTTAGAGCAACTACAAGAATTGTGCCAAACCATCGACAATGCAAGTGGTAAGCTAGTAGTATACACTTGAAAGAAGTATAGTATACAGGGATTGTTTTCAAGGAGTTTAAAACTCATAGGGGATGCATCACATTTTTCTTTGTTTGTTTATTATTTATTGCCCTCATTATTATAATATCACAACAAAAAACAAGTACATAAAAACACACAAAAATGAGGTCAAGAGGATAACCCTATAAGCTCTATGAGCTTGTTTCCATAGGGGTCATCAATCTATATAATAGAAAGAGAAGCAAATATAAACATTAAAAAAAAAAAAATTGTTTTTATTAAATGTTTTTTAATTAAATATTTAAATGTATTATGGTTTTCAGTTTCCTTTAAACTATTTTGAAATTCATTCCATTTTTTTTTATTCCATTATAGTAAAATCAACTTGGTGAGAATTTTTTGGAAAAATAACATTTTTTATTACACCTCATGTTTTATAATTATGATTAGATAAAGTGAAATTTACATCAAGATATAATGAATAAGTTATTGTATACTTTGTGCATTAGATTATTAAGTGTTAATCTTTGTCATCTGCTTGTTTTTTTGTTCTCTTGTTTCTTTTTATTGTCTGTTTCCTTGTTGAGTTCTACACCAGGACTTTCATGGGTTATTCTTGTATCTCACTTTGTTTATCCTGCTGTTTATGCGTTTTATTGTTCTTGTTCTTGCTGGTTCAAAACTTTTTCTTGAATTTTTAATGATTTACTATATTTTAAGATTGAATCTTATATTCTTAGTAACTTTAATTTGAAATATTTTTATCAAACAAATTTTAATTGAATGTTTTTAATGCTTTTTTCATTGTAAAAGTTTTTATGTTTGTTTTTGAGATGCAAATAAATCAAAATCAAGTCATGATTTGATTTGAAGCATGTGAGAGATGGAACTGTTGACTACATTTGAATGGAATGAGTTACATGTATTAATACTGTAGTGTATAATAGTATAAACTGACCCCCAAAGATTGGCCCAATTGTGTATTCTAGAGGGGTACCAGACAAATATGTGGTATTAAAGATTCATGCTAGGACTTGAGTGCTCACTGTCCTTTATTTTGGCACCTGTACCCCTCCCTTTTTACCCATCAAAATGAGTTATCTAATCATTGAGCATGTTTACTGCAAAAATATGTTGTAATAATAATAATAATATCCTGGATTTATAAAGTCCCTAATGTCATGAAATCTCTAAGCGCTGTACATTGAAATAAAATCGAAAGGAAAACAAAAATCCAACCAAGACAAAATAGAAAAATTAATCTCGGAATGCTTTACAGAACAAATATGTCTTAAGTTGACTCTTAAAAATGGTCACTGACTGTGCATTCTTAATGCACTCTGGAAGAGATTTCCAAAGTGATGAAGCTGCATAAGATAATACATGGTCATCGTATGAGATGGTGTTCACTTTAGGAGGGACAAGCCGATTCTGTGAATTAGAAAGAAGACTATGAGAGGAGGTTTGTGGGGTAAGGACATCATCAATGTATACCGGTGCGAGGCCATGAAGAGACTTATAAGTGAGAAGCAAGATCTTAAAGGTGACACGTTCCTTCACTGGAAGCCAGTGTAGTTCATGCAAGATAGGTGTTATGTGGTCTCTACACTTCGTTAGACACACAAGACGAGCAGCACTATTTTGTATCATCTGTAACTTCCTGAGCAGGGTCTTTGGTAAAGCGACATAATGAAATAATTAATTAAATAATACATTTTAAGCTATATTATTGAGGTAGAAATAGAAAATGAGAAAAGAACTATAAAAAGTAGTCTGGTATGGAAAAATACTCAAGTTCCTTCATCTTTCACATCAATGTCATCACAGCACATTCATATAGATTCTGTACCTCTCCTCCTTTACCGACTTAATTGTGATTACTCAAACCTATCAAATATTACTTTGTAAATACCAGCAAATTGTAGACACAGGAGAAAAATGAATAATAAGATTTTTAAAAAAAACACCTTATTTTTATCTTATTTTCCAGATTTTCATAAGATTGGTGGAACTGAAATTCTAAAAGACCTACTAGCAGACCCCAACTCAGAAGTACAATGGAACACAGCAGAATTGATCGCCATGGTATCACAAAACAATCCCTATAGCCAAACTGTGCTTCTTAACCACAAAATTATGCCACTATTGTTCAAGCTGGTAGACAGAGATGAGGCCAGCATTGTCAAGATCAAAGCCCTCTATGCACTCTCATGTAAGTAGTCTGTGTCAACAGCTGGTTTCATGATTTCCCTTATCTCCCCAAAAATGCAGTCTTTCAAGACTGTACATAAATAGCCCCAAAACACAAGTGTTCAGATTAAGACTCTAACCCTGAACTTTTTATTGGAAGCGCAATGCTCTGTAGCTCTGGCACCTCTGGCACATGCTTCCACATTGCTCTAATGACAAATGCTTAGTGATAAATATCGTCAAAAGGTCTAGCGTTCAAATCCTTATGCAAAAAATATATGGCTACTATGATTTTGTTGTTTACAAATAATCAGGTATGGTACGAGATCATAAGCAGTGTTTAGAGGAGTTCAGTGAACTTGACGGATTTTCTTACCTTGTACGAGCAATGCAAGGAAGTTTAACAAAGCTACGCATCAAGGCGTCATTCCTCCTCAACGCGATACTCAGAATGGATCCAAAACACAAAGGTAAATTGTCAAGTGGAAGAAGACTAGATTGCTAACTCCAATAGATTAATCTTTAAAAATAGAAGCTTTACAAGAGGGTCTTCACCTCTAGAAATGGCAGTTCCAAATGCGACTATATTCCAATAGGAATACAAAAGCACATGACTAAAGCAAAGCACACACTGCATTGGCCGATGGTCATAACAAATCCATTTCTACTTTCTGTGAGCATTTCAGTAAGCGAAATCGATCCTTAGTGCATGCGTGGCATTGCATTGTGTTGTTGATGACCATTGGCGCAATGTCTGCCCGGCCTAACAATAACTGCTGTGATGCTGCTCAAGCCAACCGGAGCATGATGGCACATTTGGTAAGATGCTAGGTATCAGGGCGAGCACAGGTTTTGACAACCGATGTTAAGAGGGAATACTCTCCTGTTTGCCATTAGTATTACATTTGCTTTGATTTCCGGATGATGCTTTACATTGCATTTCTACAGATGTGGTACAGAAGATGGGCGTGGTAGAACAGCTGGTCAGGATGCTGCAGACTGAGCATGACAACACACATGAGTATTTGATGCTGACCTTGTTGACCCTGGTTCAAGATCATGAGCCTGCCCAATCAGATGCAAGAACACCAGATTTAAATTTACATAAACTTTTGAAGGATAGACAAAAGATGTTAAAAGGAAAAGAAGAATTTCAGGTTGGTACTCCATAAATTCTCATATACTGTACAATATTTACATTAGTACCATAATTTATAATAATTTTTATTTACTATATATATATTTACTGTAATTATTTAATAAGTATAATAAAAATCTTATTATTTATATTTACTTAAGTAAATTATAATTTTTACTAAATTAAATTGTATTGTTTTGCTTCACAGGAAGAATTGGAGTACAGTACTGAACTTTTTAAACTTTTATTTAGCACAGAAAAAGTATGTGTTGACAGATAGCCAATGTGAAGGACTGAATACAATTTAACAATATTATAGTCAACCAGGTCTACGTACAGTATCATGGCAAAACAAAGACAGCTCCAGTAAGTTTGTTTTGGCAGGAGCCCTCTACAGACATATATACAAGATTGATGAAAAATGCAGTTTTGTTTTTTAATTCATTGCTACTCCCACCATCTGTTGGAATATTTCAAGGCTGCCTGGCCCACTTTTGAAATACCCAGAGACTCGCTACATTTGAATGTCTCAGCAGATGTGATTCTATGGAGAACACAACATTAGACGATTTTAATGACAATTTTTTCAAACTGCCACCAACAATCAACAGACAGTATCTCATTGCCTAGCACGCACAGGGAGCAGAGTCGTACATCAGTCATATACCCGGCTTTAGACGAAAGTCAATCAATAATAGTATTAAGCCGAGTTGTTGCACCAATTGTAGTTCAGATCCCTTGCTGTGAATTTGGTTTTATCTGTGCTTGTCTCCCTTCACCCAGGATTCCAAAGCTGGAAGAAGCTACTAGTGGGAGCTTTCTAAACAAATCTTATTGTATTTCGTTGCACATGGTGATGCCCTTGGCTAGCTAACTTAAAAAAACAAAAAGTACTGTAATACAGGTAAGACCCTGTGGGAGAACAGCAGATATGCTACTGAACAGATTTTCCCAGTGTAAAGAAGAAATAAAAATAAAGAAAGAAATGATCTGCAATTGAGAAGTCTTGCTAATGTAGAAAGGGTAGGCCTAAAAAATAAATATTTTTCTGGCAAGAAACTACTAGCTTTGGTCTATTTTTCACGTCTCTAAAATGTGCTCTGTTTATAAATGCTTATATCAGCAGACATTCCAGGGGCTTCCATCAAGAATTTAAATGATGAAGTTACAAATAAAAATGCTGTATAACGTTTCACGCTAATGACGATGTATGTAACAATATAAAAGATATAGAATACATTTGTCACAATGGTTTTTTTATTTTAGAGTATGAACATCATTTGCATAATTAGACTGAGTACATTTACTTCATCTACCAGTTTGTAGTCAAAATACATTTACATCAGAATATTTCATGTACTAACTCAGCAGTATATAATTGCTCTATATTTAGTTCATCTACCAGTTTTATTATTCAAAATGTGTGCAGTTTAAACAGTTGCAGCTGTATTAACCAAATATTATCTTATCTTGACCAACAAACAACTTTAATTACACAATTGCTAATTCACGATCCACACTACCCTATTTTTTGTTTGCATATATATATATGAGTCTGATAATATAACACACCCATATATAAGTAAATCACAGGTACTTTGGACATAACAAAACTTGATAATGTAGAGAGTTTTTGCAGGCTGACATGCAAGTTACTGTAGTGCCCCGTTTTTTGGAAGATGTTTAAAGCTATGTGTATGCTCTTGGGGAGCAACAGGGATAATCTTTCAAGTGCAGGCTTATCCCCACCATACTCTCTGACAGTGGTGGCTCCAGGAATTTCCCAACAATGGATACCAAGCCTAGGGAACACCAAAACCAAGGGGGAAATTAGGGCCTCTGGTCACAGCCCTAGACTAACTTCTCATGGAGTTAAAGAAAGGTGAATATGGTTGGTAAATATTATGCTGTTAGATCAGCGTAGTTAATATTTTTAGTCAGACATCAAGGGTGTCTTGTTCAGAGATATTTCCCCATACCCCCTGTTAGTGCTACTACTGGATACCTGGGTAATTGGTGAATTTAAGCTACTGATACCTGGGCAATCAGTGAATTTAAGAAATTATTTAAACGATTCATTAATGATAATATGTGATTTATTTTCCTTCACCAATTCTAAATTTATTCCTTCTTTTCAATTTATCTTTCCTCACAAATTCTATACTAATTCTAATTCTCTTTCTTTCCACTAGATTATAATGCTGATTATACTGGGTTCATAAAATAAGTTTTTTATATTTCGCTATGCTTTCAGCTGATTAAATTGTCTACACAAAGAAACTGAAATGGAGTAGTATTATTGGCAATGTACTTCCTCTTGATAAAAACCACTTCTTTTAATTGAATGCTAATACTGTAATAAGTCTGGAATTTCAAATTTTGGTTATGACCATTGATTCCTTTATATTTTGATTACATATGAAAGCAGTAAAAAAATCATTGACTGAAGAATGGAATTTCAAATCATCATTTAATGGAATTCAGATATATTCGGAGACAAATACACTCGTTACTTCAGCTGTGACACTTCATGTAGGTAAGCACCCATCAACTTGATCTGAAAAACAAAAATAATTGCTTTTATGATAAAAATTCACAAAACAACACTCCTATGATATTATATACTTGAAGATCGGATTAAGCACAAGTTTGGTGGTCTAGTGGTTGTGACACCAGACTATTTATCTGGAGATCTTGGTTCGATTCCCGCCTGAAGTACTTGCAATTTTTGGGAATGTACTGAGTATTCAGTACAATAACGCGCCAGGTAGGGCAAAATATCAATCCTATAAAATTGTAATTTTGTTATAACCTTTGTTAGTATTTCTTTCATGTACGATACATACATGATTACAATAGAAATACTAACAAGGGCTATGAGAACTTTAGAGAATGGTGCTTTTATTAATATTATCTAAATATTTTTTGAAGATTTATCTGGCGTATACATAGTTCAGATAACAATTGGCTATGGCTGCCATCAATTTCAAGTAATAAGATTAGAGTAAAAATGTGGATGAAAATGTTAAGATTTCTAAAAAGCAAGATATTGTAGATGGCAATGGGGAAACAGCTTTGTAGGTTGGTCAATTGTAACTCAATCGCAAAACAAGGGGTAAGAGGGGTAATTTGCCACCTATCTATTCCTGTATGTGTTCACTCTTACCCCTTGAAAGTAGTTATATTTATCAATCTTTTCATTTTGTGAGTGCGCTCCATCATCACAAGCTCCGATGGGTAGGAGCATAACGTTCTTTCCTGTTGCCTCCTGGAGAGTCAGTGTCACTGGAATGCTACCGCCCTCTCTAGTCATATCGGGTTCTGCGCCATAAACTACAAAAAAAAATATGAGCAGATTTATTTAATAAGACATATTGAAACAAATCCAACTGATTTAATAACTTACTTTGTAGCTCAACACACTCAAAATACTTAAATAATATTTTTTTTAATACATCAGGAATAAGAAAGCAGATCTATAAGTTGAAATAAATGCTTGCAATACGAAGGTTACCTGTCTTCATAGCCCTGGCACCTGCTTGGTAGTGAGGATGATTGAAGTCAGACACCCAGCATTTACCACCATGGAACATAGATGGACTGGGAGAGAAAAACATTCAAATCAGTATTAATATTAGTGTAATAATAACAACATTTAAAAATCCTAATAACAAAATAATTACAATAACCTTACACCTAGCTTTACCACCATGAAACATAGATGGACTGGGGGAGAAACACTGCAAACTAAATATTTAAATAATAATAAATTATATAACAACAATAATATTTATTTATAAATATTCAGTAATTATGACAATAAATAGCAAGAGTAATAGTAATAGCTGTAGCAACAGCAATAGCAAGACCATCCACTGTAATAATGCTCAAGGCACAGAATACAAAACACATATGAACACCACACACATCACTGAACCATTTGCAGTCAATTTAAGTCGCAAAGGCTCAAGTGACAAGAAAGAAAGCTAAGAATCTCCAAAAGCAGGAGCCAGCAGATAGAGAACTTAATATTAAAACAACATATTACTTCAATTCTGGCCGATGTTAATACTGTAATAGATATATTAATGTGAATACTAGCTTAACTATTAGACCATTATACACTAAAATATGAAATAAACTGGTGATTGGCTTACGTCATGGTATTGGGGGATCCTCGCTCTTTGTGTTTCTTGTTAAGATGGTCAAGAACATGTTTAGTGATCACATCTGGATCCTGATCTGGGACAAGTCGAATGGAAAACTTGCCAGTTATTTTACGTGGAATGACAGTCTTCGCTCCTGGTTCATAAAATGCACCTTCGATACCTGAATAATGAAAAGAAGTTAAGGTATAATGGCAACATATTCCCAATAAAATGATATTTTTTTTAAATAATGAAGCCATCATTAATACCACTAACAAAACTGATTATTAATGTTAATTTAGAATACTTGTTGTTTAAAATTTGATGAGGTTTATGTTTTGAAAACACCAGATAAATTCAATCATCAATCAAATAGTCTATTTGCAGGATTGAAACATCAACAATATAATATTCATTTACTTTAAACAATGTTTTGTGGGGGTGGTGTATCCATCCAAAGATGAAAAGTTGACACCATTATTAGATTTTTTTTTTAATGCATGTTCTAAAAATATTGATTTATGTCCTGATGTAAGTAAAACCTTAGACAAGAAACTATTATTATTAAACATAGTAAAATTTTACCGTGAATGGACAAAGATGGATAGCGCCACCTATGCATCAGAAGTGCCTCTTTGGTGTCATGCATCAATCTGTTGGCTCCAATATCCTTTCTATAATCTTCCTAAAAGATAGAATTAAATTGGCATAAAACTATTTGAAACTCCCATTCAATATTTAAGAAATTTTTAATATGACCTGCTTTAATACAAAGAATTCTCAACTTCACATGAAAACCAATTTAGATTATCTACCAGATCATTACTATTATATATACTGTATATATATATTTAAACAGAAACTAGGCTAGTTACCTTGTCAAAATCAATGGTTTCATATTTTGCTTCTTCTTCCGGGGTCATTTCAGCGACGGTATCGTTGACACCTGGAACCAGTATTTTACCATTGACGTCAACAAGAGTATCCAATAAAGCAATCACATCGGCCATTGCCTCGTGACTATAAACAACAAATATTGCATAATAATATGGAATGAAAATCATGTTATATAGATTAATAAAGTCTTTGTAGCCAACCGTTTTGACAGTAAAATATGCACTCAAATACGAATTATAATTTAAAAAAATTAAAAATATTTGTCTGTGGTGACCATTTCTTTTCATTCATTTAATATATCATCAAGTTTTTTGCTTCATGTGACAAATATCTGTGATTATATGACATCATGCCCATATATGGGCAAATGACACATTTTCGTCACATAAAACTTGATAGTCCTGACTGTTTTATGTGACAAATATCTGTGTTTTATGCATACAGTATGTGTGTAATATGACACCATCATATATATATATATATATATATATATATATATATAATATCTCAATTTTTTGTGAAATATATATATATGGACAAATGACATACTTTTCACATAAATAAAACTTTAGTCTTGATTGTTTTATGTGATATCTGTGCTTTATGCATATATGGGTGTGATATGACACCATCATGTCCATATATGGGCAAAATGACACACACTTGTCACGTAAAACTCGATATTCTTGATTGTTTTATGTGACAAATATCTGTGCTTTATGCATATACATGGGTGTGATGTGACAACATCATGTCCATATATGGGCAAAATGACACACACTTGTCACATAAAACTTGATATTCTTGATTGATTTGTGACAAATATCTGTGCTTTATGCATATATGGTTGTGATGTGACAACATCATGTCCATATATGGGCAAAATGACACACACTTGTCACATAAAACTTGATATTCTTGATTGATTTGTGACAAATATCTGTGCTTTATGCATATATGGTTGTGATGTGACACCATCATGTCCATATATGGGCAAAATGACACACACTTGTCACGTAAAACTTGATATTCTTGATTGATTTATGTGACAAATATCTGTGTTTTATGCATATATAGGTGTGATGTGACACCATCATGTCCATATATGGGCAAAATGACACACACTTGTCACGTAAAACTTGATATTCTTGATTGATTTATGTGACAAATATCTGTGCTTTATGTATATATGGGTGTGATGTGACACCATCATGTCCATATATGGGCAAAATGACACATACTTGTCATGTAAAACTTGATATTCTTGATTGATTTATGTGACAAATATCTGTGTTTTATGCATATATAGGTGTGATGTGACACCATCATGTCCATATATGGGCAAAATGACACACACTTGTCACGTAAAACTTGATAGTCTTGATTGTTTTATGTGACAAATATCTGTGTTTTATGCATATATAGGTGTGATGTGACACCATCATGTCCATATATGGGCAAAATGACACACACTTGTCACGTAAAACTTGATATTCTTGATTAATTTATGTGACAAATATCTGTGTTTTATGCATATATGGGTGTGTGATGTGACACCATCATGTCCATATATGGGCAAAATGACACACACTTGTCACGTAAAACTTGATAGCTTGATAGTCTTGATTGTTTTATGTGACAAATATCTGTGTTTTATGCATATATAGGTGTGATGTGACACCATCATGTCCATATATGGGCAAAATGACACACACTTGTCACGTAAACTTGATATTCTTGATTGATTTATGTGACAAATATCTGTGTTTTATGCATATATGGGTGTGTGATGTGACACCATCATGTCCATATATGGGCAAAATGACACACACTTGTCACGTAAAACTTGATAGCTTGATAGTCTTGATTGTTTTATGTGACAAATATCTGTGCTTTATGCATATATGGGTGTGAGATGTGACACCATCATGTCCATATATGGGCAAAATGACACACACTTGTCACGTAAAACTTGATAGCTTGATAGTCTTGATTGTTTTATGTGACAAATATCTGTGTTTTATGCATATATAGGTGTGATGTGACACCATCATGTCCATATATGGGCAAAATGACACACACTTGTCACGTAAAACTTGATATTCTTGATTGTTTTATGTGACAAATATCTGTGCTTTATGCATATATGGGTGTGATGTGACAACATCATGTCCATATATGGGCAAAATGACAACATGTTTGTCACATAAGACCTGATAGTGTGGACAGAGATTTATTTAGATGACTCACACTGTTCCACCAAAGACACCAGAATGCAGATCCTTATCAGCGCACTGTACTTCAATGAAAAAGTAGCAAATACCTCTAAAATATATAAAAAAAATTAATCTTATAATATATAAAAGCTTTATAATTTTTGCAATACTTTTTAAAAAGAACACTAGTTTAACTAGTTAAGTATAACCAAAGAACTTAAATAGCAGAAGAATGAGCTGCTCCGCGCATTTGCATTAAAATCGATGGAACATTCGCCCTCCTGCGGATGAGGTAAAATTTGAGCTTTTTAATAAGTGGAGAAACTAAAGGAAACAAACGAACAAGAGCAGCGCCTTTATTATTGCTATATAGCGCCGCCATGCGGATGCGGTAAAATTGCTCTCCGTGTACCCACAATGCCTTGTGAACTATTGCTATTACTGCTATTTATTATCTTTGGTATAACTAGTTAAACTACTAGGCCTAGTTATACTTAATATAACTAGTTTAACTATTTATACATAACTAGTTAAGTAACTAGTTAACAAGAATCTATTAAATATCTTTATTTGATTAAGTAAAATGTGTAAACATGTTATGGTTATAATATATTTGCATGTAACTAAATTTCAAGGCTGTCTGCCTTTTTCCGACTCCTCAATACTGTTCAATAGTTCTGCCAACTGAGCTATAAGGATAAGCTAGTAAACTCACTTATAAATGTAATACTATTATTGTAAAAATTAAACATTAAAGAAACATACTGGTACTTAAATTATTATATAACTAACCTACAACATAAACACTACCTTAGACCATAGGTGATGCATGGCTTTTTTTTGCCCAACCAGTAATTATCTGAGATACACACATAGTCAACATCCTGAAAAAACCCCAGTAAATACTGTATTATATATATTACAAAACATCATCAAAATATAAGAATGTTAAAAAACCTGGAACCTTCATACTCTCAATGAATTATTTAAATAGTTAGGCGAGAATTTTTTTATACCTTGTTTCGCGAACTTATTTTTTTAAACATTGTCGGGGGGGTGGGTAAAAAAATTTGTTTTCTTATTTAACAAAAAGGTTTTCCAACAACATCCAGACGGAGGAGAAAATAAAAATATATTTTTTTTGGTGAATATAAACAGTGTAGTAATGAGATGGTTAAATGCTTTAAATTTATATAATTAGGAAGAAATAAACATATCATATTTTTGAGGATTTAAAGGCAGCAGCAGGCACAAAGTAGCCAAAAATAAAATTTTATTGTTATTCAAAATCATCATTATTAGCGAGCAGCAGGTTCACTAAACCTGGTATAAAAAGTCTTGCCTTAACTTCCAACAGAACAATTTAGATTTTGCTGATTTAAAAACATTTTTATTAAAAAAGTCCACAATATAATATGACTGTCAGCCAATTTAGGGATATATATACAGTATATGTAACAGTAAATACTGTATTATATATATTACAAAACATCATCAAAATATAAGAATGTTAAAAAACCTGGAACCTTCATACTCTCAATGAATTATTTAAATAGTTAGGCGAGAATTTTTTTATACCTTGTTTCGCGAACTTATTTTTTTAAACATTGTCGGGGGGGTGGGTAAAAAAATTTGTTTTCTTATTTAACAAAAAGGTTTTCCAACAACATCCAGACGGAGGAGAAAATAAAAATATATTTTTTTTGGTGAATATAAACAGTGTAGTAATGGGATGGTTAAATGCTTTAAATTTATATAATTAGGAAGAAATATATCATAATTTTGAGGATTTAAAGGCAGCAGCGGGCACAAAGTAGCCAAAAATAAAATTTTATTGTTATTCAAAATCATCATTATTGGCGGGCAGCAGGTTCGCTAAACCTGGTATAAAAAGTCTAGCCTTAACTTCCGACAGAACAATTTAGATTTTGCTGATTTAAAAACATTTTGATTAAAAAAGTCCACAATATAATATGACTGTCAGCCAATTTAGGGATATATATATATAAGGAATTATAAACATAACACATTTTACATTTGTGAAATTGTTTTAGAAACTGAAAGCTACTGGCATACTTAAAGTGAAAGAAACTTTAAATAGTTTGGTTTTTTTACCTTGAAGAATGTATCTTTCCTGGAAAACACTAGATCATCGAGTCCTTCTGAGCCTGACTCCTCCATACCTTCAAAGCAAAACTAAAAAAAAAATTATTCAAATATAATTATATAAAAATTTTAAATATAAAAACTAATTTGTATTTAATTTGGTCATACCAAAGATTGATTGGTTGATTCTTTATCAATCATTATCAATTAACTCCTCAATAATTAATATATCAATTAAAGATGAATCTATGAATTTTTATAAATCAATATATATAATCAATCAAGCTAATGAATTATCATAAACAAACTATAAACCAATTATTAATATAAATAATGTATTGACCAATCAACAGTTACAAACCAATATATATAAATCAATCATTTAAAATTTAATCACTAATCATATTATAAAGTGATCAATTATAGACCAATCTATAAGTCACTCTTAAATTAATATTTGTGCCTGTACTGACCTTGATATTGGTGGGGATTTCCTGGCCAAGGGCCTGCATAGCTTCAATCATGTTGATCCAGGCCAACACTGGTCCCTTGTCATCTGTGGAACCTCTTCCATAAAGCTTTCCATCCTTCTCAGTCAGCACAAATGGCTCAGTATCCCAGCCATCAGCCTATCCAGAAAAGGAAAAAGAATACACTTTTCATTTAAACTAGCCTTTTGGATCAGAGACTTTTAATTATTTTCTTTGGATAATACAGTACCATACTCTAATATATTGTATTTTTTATGGAAAAGGGTGCAGCTAAAAGTTTAGGATATGAAATACAAGAATACACATTTCTAGCCAATGAAACATTGTCTTTTGATTCACTTCTAATCAAACACTTTCTTTTCAGTCAGAGCTTATAGTAGAGAGCCAAAATTTATGATGTGTTTTTAATTTTTTTTTGTTTTGTTTTGTTTTTGTCTGCAATTTGTTGTACTTTGCTTTGTTTTGTTGTGATGTTAAAGTGCTAAGTAAATAGCGCAACAAAAGCAAAACAAAATGCTATTTATACCACAAAATGTCCATATATCTGTCAGTATTTATCTTAAAATAATAAATTATTTACCAATTTGGCTGGCTGTACATCTAAATGTCCATATATGCAGACAGTTTTCTTATTTGGATCTGATCCTAGAGTGCCTATAGAAAAAAAACAAACTCCAATAAACACAAACAATACATTTCATGCGAAACATAATTGTGTTCTATGTTTTTTTAAATCTAATTCACAAATATAATTTGTAATGGTATGCTCAAAAACGTCTGGAGGCAAGTTCATTGTTGTGGCTTTATATAGAATATTAATTTCATTCTATAGTATAAGTGATGAAATTTACTTATTTGATAAGAAATATAATTAATTTAAATAAAAAATACATCAATAAAATAGTAATTTGGTCTGTGAAGTCAGTGCAAATGATATTGAAGGCGGCTCAGAAAGGGGGAGTAATTTTTGTGTATTACTACACTGAACAAATGATCAAGGCACCCGAAGGCGCCATAGCAAACAATTCATATTTGTACAATTCTGTATCATCATAAATGTTTTGTTTTATTTTCTTGTAGACAGTATTGTCTAATTTATTTATATTACATTTTTTGTTGTAGTTTATGCGTTAAACTTCCTCTTTGGTTGCACTTTGCTCTGTATATTTTGTTGAGTTAATATTGTAGCTTCTTAATGATAAATTTGAAAATTTCAAGTACATACTGTAAGCACTTTCCCTGATAATAGTTGCATGTTCATTCTTTCAATGAATTTTCTGTAACTATTGTTAGATGTAATACATACAGCAGGAAACATAATGCAAACAAACAGGAAATTCACTTCAAAAGGTTGTCTGAGGCAGTGTTCTGTAGGGATGGCTGTAGTATGGGGTAGGAATGGTTTATTGAGGAGAATGGGTTTTTCCCCTTTGAGGAAGAGAACAAAAAAAGGAAATCATATTTTTACTGATGCTTTATCATCCAAAAATCCACAAAAAAAAATGTAAAGTTAAACTTACCAAGTATAGCTTCTGGAAGGTCAATGGTTTGACCACCAAGTTCTTGAGTTCCGAGATTAACGAGTTCAACAGTCGCACCAAGTTCCTTTAAAGTCTGACAACAGATTTCATTATATTTTCAATGATAAACTAAAACCATGTTAGGTATATGTTTTGTCCTCACTATCAAATTTTCTGTGACAAACAAATGAGATATGCTAGAGAGCAGCTTAGCTCATTCGGCTAATCTGGTGGTAGCCACTGTGTGTGCACTGAACTGTGGAGATCTCTAGGTCCCCGGTTCAATTCCCATCGCTGCCTCTCCTTGTGTTTCAGCTAGAGGGCTGAAATACAAGTTACAATAACGCACCGTCTTTCGGATGAGACGTTTAAGCCATTGGTCTCTTGTGCAATATAGCCCATGTGCACATTAAAGAACGCAGTACACTCTTCGGAAAATAGTAGGGGATTGTCTCCCGGTGTACTGCCCAATCACCAACAAAAGGACCCCACTGGAAATAAGTCTTCTTCTAGACTTTCACGGGCTATCCTTGATGTTTACACTGAATAAATCCAATGCTCAAATTTGGGTATAATATGACATCATGATGCCCATATATGGACACAGCACACAAATGTGGATTAGATTGGATTGCATTTATTCAGTGTAATCAAAAAAGGATAGCCCACGTTAGTCTAGAAGGGGGGGTCCATCTGGTGGTGATTGAGCAGTACACCGGGAGACAATCCCCCTACTCTTTTCTAAAGTGCACTGCATTCTTTAAAGTGCTCATGGGCCATAATGCGCACAGGACCAACGACTTAAACGTCTCATCCAAAAGACGGTGCGCTATTGTTATAACTTTTATTTCAGCTCTCGTGAGGAAGATGAACATTATAGATGAGGGAAATCTCATATGTATGCTTTCAGAGATGTTTGGTGTTGTGCAAGTCTAAATTCTTTTATTTTCAATTAATTTGTTATACAGTTTATTTCATTTTCCTTTCAGATTTACGGTATTAGAAATTTTTAGTTTGAGTTTTGGTGATTTTTTTTTTTGTATGTATTAATATTAAATGGAACAAGTAGACCAGGCTATAATTGAGATAGGTGCCACTTGGAGAGGTAGAAATTCTCATATGGTTTTTCTAAACCAGTTTTTTATGGGGAATCAGAATATGTGAGGTAAAAGAGGCGTAACCTGAGAACTTTCACGTGAGGGCGCTTTTTTTTTAAATGGCCGCCAAAATCCAATAAACTACATATATATGAATAAAATAAGCACAGAAGAGGTAGGTTTGACCAACTTTTGAATAGGTAATGATAGGAGTAAAGTATAACTAACTATAGTTGTTAATGTGAAGATTTCGAGAGGCAATTGAGGGCGCTTTTTAAAATGGCCGCCAAAATTAAATAACAAT